>NW_026690030.1:0-260991 GCF_943734765.1 Anopheles ziemanni | reverse complement strand
ATGACATCTTTAAGCTACAGTTGAACTTATGGAACCTATGAAGCATGCATGTTTAGCTTTGGTTTTTAATTTTATATTAATGGGATATTCTTAACTTACCCTTTGTTTGTTGTTGTCTTCTGTTGTTGTAATTTTTATTCAACCCTCGAGCATCCTTCAAGCAACGAAAGGGCGTGATTGAACTATCGATGAAAAACATAACTACACAATCAGAACTTCAGCACAATGTGCCCATCAATGCACTATCGATCAGTAGCTTTGTTTTCGTCTCGGTAAATGCAACATTCAATGCACTCTTCTCTTCCTTATCTTCTTTTCAATATACCGAGGAGAGGAACCGGTCTATAGCTCGAGGTGATGATGCAAAGTTTAACATTCTTCTTACCACTTGTGTTTCGTTGAGGTGAATTCCGTTATGGCTGACAATAATCTGTGTGTGGTTCCAACAGCGGGGTGGGTCGAAGTGTCCACTATTCAAACAATTGATTAGCGTTGGTTGTTTTATGCAGTCTCTGTTCGACATGCGGCTGGTCCCAAGTCGAGAAGAGAAATTGAATTAGTGAATTGAGCAAAGAAAATTCGAAATACCAACAAACAAATCCGTACACCAACATGATTACGTCGTCTGAATTTATGATGGAAAACCCAGGATCGTTTCGGGTATCGTTCAAAGACGTTATTCATTTCCTTTTTACCCTGAAGGTTCTACAACTTCTTCGACCTTCTTGGTTACACCATCAACAGATTGGTTCTTCTTCCTTTACGTACCGCATTTTTTTTGCGGTGGTCTACCCAGCTGCTTTGGGAGCACTTCAACCAGTTTCGTGCTGGATACATTTTTAGTTGCCATCCTCAACGAAATGGAGGAAAAAAGTGAGAGAAACCAAAACGAACGGCAGTTTTTAAAAACTGGGGGCTCGAAAGCAGTCATCTTCCTTCACGTGATGTTTGAGCGTAACCCTTTCTTCACCCAAACGATTTACGATATTTGCGGTTCACAAAAGAAACGGCCTACATAAGGGACGGGCAAGGGAAGCATAATCGTGACGAACGCGATCGTACTACGAGGGGCGTTGAATGCTGATGACTTCCACCGACCGATGACCCGAAGAAAAGATAATGATATAATTGCATGGTAAATGGGCTTCAAATTGAAAATGCATCGAATTAATATAAATAAATGCTACCGGATTGGTGTTGAGTAGATGAGAAACGGTGGGGGGGGGGGGGGGGGGGGTTGTGTGCTCATGCTCCGAACGTCATTTTTGATTCACGGTGGACAAAGGCAGACCAAACAAAACGCAAACCCCATCCCATCTTGCCGTGACGTTGTAGGTTGTGCTCTCTCTTCACTCGTCACCTCGTTGCAAGAGATCCGGGCGGTCATGCACGATGTCTTTTCCAACATGGCTAACCATCTGACCGACCGGCCGGTCTTTTGAGCTTGTTAGTCTCCGTCGACGTCGGTGCGTGCGCTCCCGTGATGAGAGGTTTTGTGAGTAATTGCGCACTAATCATCGGTCTGTCGGGTGGGTTGCCGACTTGTTCTGTTAGAGGTTAGAGGAAGCTCTAAAGGAAGGAGGGGCTCTCATCCCCTTCCGTTAACGTGTTGGTTTACGGAGCAGAAACGCCATTCACCAAGATGCTGGCAGGTGACCTGCTTGGGCTATGAGATCTCCTCTCCACTGCAGCGCGAATATCCTTAGGCTCGGTATAGTTCTCCCCCTCAGTGCACCAATACCATAAACGACCGCGAAGACGATGAAGACGACGACGATGGCATGGTGGTCCAAGCGGTTCCATTAAATCATCTTCTCTCTCTGATGTTTGTGCGAGAATTGTGCTGGTTGGTGTTTGATGCCAGGCCGAAGAAACGACGATGTCGTGTCTTGAAATGGTTGAGCTGTTAAATCTTGCCTTAATAATGTACTCGCCTCCGTTTGTTCTCCTTTACAGAAGGATGGTCCGAGGCATCTGATATGGGATTAGCGCAATTGTTACGTGCCCAAAAACGTCATATTTTTTATTAATAATCGGTTCCTCTGCCGCTGTTTGTTTACTCCAGCCTTCAAGAATTGCTTAATTCGAATTTCGGTGTTGCGTTTTTGCTGACTCAGGAGAGGCGGAAGGAAGGATTATTATTTCCATGTCAAAAACCACGTCACTTTCTAGCACGCACTGAGGAAGCCCAACAGTGCGAGTTTGCACTAATTGCAATTTCACTCCACCTCACCTCACACACTATCGTGTGACAGCGATGGTCATCCATCCAACGGACGTGCTGCAAACCATTAGTCCAGTTCAACTAATCTTAAGTGTCACGTTCATTTTAAGCGTTGTCATTGTCCACAACCTGGAACATAAAATAAATGCTCACAATTTCGCATTCTATGATAACCTCGAAGCCATTAAAACCATATCGTACACTTGTTTAACCAGATATTGGAATTCATTAGTCCTCATCCTAAGTGATGAATTTTATTTTTCAAAAGTTCAAATTTTCCATGTTTATAAGCTTTTAAGAGTGCCATAAATATTTCACCGCAAGATGGAATTCTTTACAAAAAATCATGAACACTTCTTAATGAATAGCAAAAGAGTAAGTCTACGCATGGTATATGCAAAATAATAATTGAAAGTCTCCGAACTTAAATGTTCTTCAAAAGAATCTCTTTCAATTTGTTGCTTTTGCTTCTAGAATCCTCGTGCCACGCAAAAGAATACAAAAAGTGTAGCAATTCCTAAGATGTTTAATCTATTCGCTACGATCGGCCCAAATGTCAGAATGTTCCAGCTGTGGAAGCTGATACCAAGAATGCGTCATCCAATTATGATGCAAACACGGGGCATAAAATGCATCCTTTTGTCTCGAGACTTAATTACTGATGGATGACGAATTCTATCTGTTATCGTGCCAGCACTGTCTGCACACGAGATTCAGTGCTCTCAAGTGTTGGTTGCTTCACACTCCGGATAAATTGCTGGTCGTCTGTCAGTCTTTCCTTCCACAACATCATCATGCCCTCGGAGTAACCTGGTCAAAGTTGCTCCAACGACGGGGTGTTTCCTTATAACCTTTCATTATGTCATTTTGAAAAGGCGCATACGAGATCATAGAGCAACGGGAACTCTCGTACAGTTGTTTCTTCTGCTTTCCTTGGATGCCGTTGGTTTCATTTTGGTGTACGATCGAATGAGTATGAAGGAAAATCATGATGGAAAATATGGAATAACGTTGCTGAGCATCCATCTAATCTGCTCAGTGTCATCAATGATTTACTGGAAATCCGTTCAATAGACCCAACACCACACCAACCTTCGGCATCTACAGTGTGTGTGTGTATAAACAACAGCTAAAAGCAACAATTTCTCTTCTCCGCACCATCCTCCCAGTGGTTTCCTATTCTCGATATGCTGGGTCCAGAGTGATCTTTATCTAGACACTCTCGGATGAGCTTTGTAATATGAGCACACTTCACAAACGCACCCGTTTCCGACCATTCCCTAAATCCGTCACCAGATGTGTCACGTCATATTGTTAGGTAGGTTGGTCGGTAGTCGATAGGCACGCGAGAAGTGCGTCCTTAGCGCCATTAGGTCGCCATGCGACGAACCTTTTTCTTCCTGGAACATTGGTCGGAACGCGCACCTAGAGTTCCGTCTCCCTCTGGTGGTGTAAGACTGGTTGAAATAACATAAAGAATATGACATTGACAGGCCATAGGCCAACCGGTCGCCATCGTCGCCTTTCGTTCGTCGTATCGCTAAACCCACGCTAATCACAACTTCTACCAGTATTAATGAAACGACATAGTCCACGCGCCATCGCCTGTCTGATGATGGCAGTATTTTTAGAAAGCCTTCCCCATAAAACCCACGCAAAATATCTTCATCGGTTCGGGATAGGAATGGAGAAAGCGTGTACCCTCATGTACATAGCCGTATAAATCTATTAACTGCAAGTTTTATTCGGTCGTTTGAACATCTTCAACTGTCCTAGCTTTTCCTTGGTTTCATGGGTTGTATTAATCATTCTTGAAGTGTGCAATTCTCTTGCTCTGCATCGTGGTGTGTAAACTACGTAAATGGTTGCTTGAACGACATCCCGGGAGAGAGCTCACCTCGAAATTTCGGCAACCGATAAGTCGTACAGTTGATTATATCTTTAACGCACTCAGATGCTGATGCCCCAGTATTACTCCTTCCACCGAATCAATTAACCGATGTTGGAAGAACCATGAAAGAGAAGCCAGATGTAATTTAAGATGTTTAATGGGCAGCAAATTTTGGGAAGTTGTTTAATGATCGATTTTATTAGCGTTTTCCTTTTTTTAGGCAAACATAACTAATTCTGATTTGTATCCAGAATTAAGTTCACCAGGTTGACGTTAGATGGTTATAAGAAGCATGCGATATTTTGTTTCTCCTTGCCATCATTCACGTTCTTATCTCTGATATCTTCACGTTTTCTACTCTCACTTCGGTTTGGAGTACCATCAGAACGCATGATCCAATGCATGAGTGTGAAGTGATGTAAAAGAAATACACCGTGCCAACGTCCTTTCGTGCCACAAACGCATCGAAGAACCGCGGCTGCTTGATCCGAGCTAGGATAACGTTACGACGAAAACAAAAATTCGGTTCTTTTCCTCCTTCTGTGTGTGCTTCTGATGGATGAATGGCCCCCGGGGAGCCCATTGGACTCAGATCGAGTTCCGATACTCCCGGATGCTAACGAGCGTCAGCCATAATCGATTTTACGACGTTCATTATCCATCCAATTTTTGACAGCGCGCGGAGGCCGAAGATCTTCGATCTGACATAGTTTCGTCTCTTTCACCCTGATTGATCCGAGGATGGATGAAGCATTCATGTGTGCCTGGTTGCGCGAGATGAGCATCTAAAAATGACTTTTAACAGCCCCAACAGGCCCTGCCTCTTGTTTACCAGAACTGTATTTGCTTTTTGGAAAATTCGAAAAGGATTCGATTTTTCTTATTTCTGTTAGACATTACAAATTAAAAATTTCCTTTCGACCTCTCTGACAAATTACTTCGGGGATGTACACAGTGTTTGCTACCGGTATGGGGATGTGTATCACGATCTTCCATTTTGCTTTTTTCCTTCCAACCAAACCGGTTGAAGTTTAACTCTAACGGGGAATGATGAAAGACTTAATGTTCCATCGACTGTTCTAGCAGATGCGGGAAAGTTTTACCAATAATACGTAGGTACAAATCAACCTATTGGTAAACCGATAAACGGAAACCAATGACCTCCGAAGAAGTCAGTCGCTATGGCAGACCGAATCTCAAACCAACATCACCTCTCTTAAAACCCTCTCGGCACTCAACCTCATCATTTTTCCTCCGCTTGTTGTGGTGGGTTGAAGTGATCCATCGAACGCTTAACAAGCTGTCAAAATGTTATGCCTTTTGTTGAATGTTGTGGCGGCGGCGGTGGGCTAAAAACGAGCGAAAAAAGTACAGCAGCCGACAGAGTGAGAAAAATGAAAGAAATTACACCTCATCCGCGGGCCGTACACCGTAACACCACCTTTAGCAAGTTCGAGCAACTTTCGGCCCAACGAGGGTACGGCCATCTATACTCAGGGAGAGGAGAAAGGCGGGGTTATCGACAGGTAAATTGTTGAAAGAAAGTAATGAAGCGGAAAGATTGATGTAGTGCACGAATGGAACTCAATTAGCAGCAGTTTTTTCCGCTGTCTTTACACCGTGGAGTTTGAAAATTGGAGTTTAGGAGTATTCTGCTGTCGATGTATGTGTGCATACTAAACATAATGCTTCACCAAAATGTTTTTACCTTCTAGTATACAACTATCTCTTGCCGCATATGAGGTGATGATGTTCCGTTTGGGTTCGTACGGTTGTGCACCACCAACATCAGACCCCAGGTTTCGTGTCAAATTTCAGAAACAGATTAATTCCTTCTCTACAATTGATCCTGTTCACAAATGTCTATACTTATTGGCCACATCATATGGAGTAGTCAGTAATCTATTTGAAAACGACAATTGCTACTTGTTGGCGATGATATTGAAAGAATTAAATTTGTCGGAGCTTTTCGGTAAAGAACCACAAATTAGTGTTTATTTCTCATCTTGTTAATCACGCTAACGTTTCGCGAAGAGGCCTTCTGGTGGCTCGCGCAGCCCTTTTATCCCTTTCGTGGTTCAAGCCCCATCGCTGCTGCATGGGTAGTGGCCGTTGTCACACTGACTGCTGGTGCAGCTGACAGCGACGGTGTTGTGGTCTCATTCTAGCCGCAACACTACTATTTCCGGTATTTTTCCGTTACATGGAAAAGACATTTTTTGGAAATTTTTCAATTGATTAAAACTAAATTATTCTTTGATCGAATTCATTTATTCAAATAACTTCTTTTTCTCAAAATTTTTGCAAAACATCCAATCGATGCGAGGAAAACAACGAATGTCGACAAGTGTTTTGATCGATAGTGTGAATTAATTTATTCGTATTAAATTGATTTGCACTCCTGTCAGACTCCAAACAGACCAGAAAAGCAATCAGTCAATCAAATTTCGTTCTCAAAATCAAAATCAGTGAATCAAACAACTATCACTCCAACATTTTTCGTAATGGCTGAAATGGAGAAAAACCTTTATTGGGTGCATTTTTCCTGCCAGTGTGGTGGAAAAAATTGCAATAAAAAATTGCTGCTTTCATCACAAGTGCGCTTTAATTGTTGAAAGCATAAAAGGACACCAAGAAGGGATCAATTTGTTAAAGCGGACCCTGCTCATAAAAAGTCAATTCCAACAATTCTGTTAAATATTTTTGCAACAAAAAAAGCATTCAACTGCTTTCTATGCCGGAGCAATAATTTGAATAAACCCATTCTGTTTGCTCTATCAACACAAAGTCTTCACATCGGGATACATATTAAAACAAAGCGAAAAATAGAAAACAATTTCCTTCCATTGTATATGTTTCATTCTTTACTACCCTGGCTAATTTTGCCATTTGTGTTCATTTGGCATCCACTTCATTATTGTTTCTCTACCACACGCACTGGCATTTATCGTCCCAGGAGATGCAGAAATGTATCCAAATTTCAATAACACCGTTCATTCGGTAGTTAGTTTCTTACATTGATTTTAGGTTCTACTTTAAAGAGTAGATAAAATTATAATATCTTCTATGGATGCGCTTACTATTTAATAACTGTTAAAATTCATATCCATCAAACATCAGATTCCAGATTTATTTGAGAAAACAAATAGCATTACATTTCGTAGAACGCAATAATAACGAAAGTGTAAACGTCCCTCCAATCTTCTTGTTGTTGCACCAACCATTTAATTTGTGCAAAGCAACCTGTTCCTGATAACGACTGGTTGGATCTCTTCGCAAAGAGGATCCTTTTCGCCCTACGTTTCTTCTCCATCACCTTTTCCATTTTCCTCGCTTATGAAGGCGTCGAACCAACACGGAAGGTTCTTGCGTGTACAAGACGATGATTTGATGACTTAATTGCTCACAGAACGCCTTCCTACCGTTGGTGGATGCTGTCTTACGGTGAATCATCTCCTCGTCGTTCCATTTGTTGGGTAAACAATGCCAGCCCGCCCCAACTGTCGTAGGAGAGGGTTTATTGTGGATAACACTAATTTACTCCACCACGAGAGTGTTGGTAGCTTCGGGGCACAATTAATGCTGCTACTGGTAAGAGCACATCCCTCCCACAGCGCACGATGGAGGGTCGTCCAGGTTTGAACCAGGTTGTATCGTATCGCTTTGCCTCGGTTCCAGCTGCATAAATCTAGCGGCTGGAAATGTATGTTTCTGGCATATTGATCTAATTAACTCAAGTACCTACACCTTAGTTGGTGAAACGGGCGATCTATGGATAGCTGGTCGAGACTAGGCGCTTCCGGGAGACTATGCCACTATTTACTAGAACCATGAGTATTTCTGTCGTAGGAATTTCTCTCCGAGAGTAGTAGCGAACCTCGACTGGTTAAGTTAATTACTTCCCAACCGAAACGTGTACATCACATTCCTCTTTTGCGAACATCATGGTGATGATGGGTGTGGGTGGGATGAAGTACCTAAGTTTCTTACGAGCCCGTGAGTGAAGCTGATTGATTCGGTGAAATGGTTTCTAGTTTGGACTTTCGGAGGTAGTTTGGACTTTCGACTATCTAATGCAAATGGAACAATGGAATTCCTCAATGAGGCGTAGATTCCAAGTCTCGAAATTCAGATATCAATTCTACCATAGTAAGTACCATATTTTTCTCTGCCATACATTACTGCGTGCTCATCTGAATGTACTCATGTCCTTAATACTAGACACCATTTACTTGTTTTTGTGAAGGAGTTTCGGCTATCATATTGAGTTTGACGTTTATGGTAATCCAAATTAAGCTACATTTTGCTTTTTATTTGAATATGACACAAGATATTTCCAAAGTCACAAATTAAATTCACCACCACGTACCGTTACAACTTCGGTTTTGCTTTTTTGTTTGCCTTTGATAGTAGTTTTTCAAACGTCCTCGATCAGACCAGCGACTAGATTTCCGAAACTCATAGAGTTCACAACGACGTATGGCAACACAAATAAACAGTAACTCGAGAAAGAAGAAAGTAAAAGTCACTCAAGAAAAAGGGGGTTGTTGAAGGAATCCACCACGAATATTCATGCCTATGCACTTGCTGGTTCGCGGCTCTTCAAGTGGAGTTTAAATATTTTCTCGCTCCTATTCAAAATTCTATCGACAAACACTGAGTCGAGTGCTGCTATCACCACCAGCAGCAACTCCCTCACAAATGACAGCTGGTGGGCGCTCCAACGAACGTCTTAGGGATCTTTGGTCTGGTAAAGTGCACCTCGTGTGTTCCGTGATTTAAGAGAGCTGCCTTGGGAGGTAGTGAAGAGAAAAATTATTTTACCAGGGGTGTCAAAGGAAGACGTGTCTCTCGTAATCGAAGGCATTATGGAAATTTGTTTCATAAATATATGACAGTCGAGTGCACTTGAGACAGCGTAAGGGAACATGGAAAACGTAACGTGGAAGGAAAATAGAAGATGTTTTCGAGGGAAATTCGTAGCACAACCACTACGTTGTGGTTATTTTTCACATTATCTGGAGTGCTTCTGCAGGCTCTGGAAAAACTACGTGGTACGATCTTTTTGCGAGTAATAGATGTTTGACGATCGTGAAAATGCACTTTAGCGTATAGTTTATTTTCTATCCAATGTTGGAAAAGAAAGTACTAAGTTCAACAGTAACATATTTTGGTGAAGCTTTGGATGACTCCCAAATATATTCCATTCCTCTTTATCCTGGGTAATCAGCCAACGAGGAAAACCAAAAACCTTGCCATAATGGTTTTTATCAGATGTCACAACACTTGCTCTCCAGTGAAAACAATTTCGACCGCGTTTGGAAACCTACGCGAAGGTTGAAGAATCAACAAGTATTCCGATTCTCGATGAAAGCCGCTAGACTACCTCGGAGTGGTAGGAAAAATGAAGGATTTGTTTGGTGCGAATGAATTAATTAGCTGATGCACGATTTCCATATCCTACCTTGGGCAAGATAACGCTGGATGTGTATGTTTGTGTGTTGTTGTGGAAGCAGTATGTAGTAATTGGAGCTACTCTAGTTACATATCAACATGTGTATAGATCAACAAACAGAATATCCTGCGAAGGAAAGAAAAAGACGACAAGCAATGCACCAGACAGCGGGCAGTGTTTTTTTGAATTGCATTTTTGGTAATTGCTTCCAGATGCTTTTCTTTTCCATCGTATCTTCCGAAGAGAATGCCGATTCCAGCTGCTGAAGTCAAGGAAAGTACGTTGGTCCAGTTTGCCTTGTCGCCGTAGGACGTCCACCGAGGAAAGGTTTCTGGTTTCTGTCATTCTGCACGTCGGGTAAAAGTGAGGGCATGGAAAGATTTTACTTCTGAGACGTTCGAAATAATCATTCTTCTTTGGGTGAGCGAGAAACCAAACCGTGAATAATTGAGGTCACAGCAAGATTTATTAACTAAACGTGAAATGTTGTTTGTGTGTTTGACTTTTGGGGTTTTTCGGACAGGAAAATCAACTGCTAACCACGTGTTGCGATTGGATTCCAAACGAAATGCTTGTTTTCCTTGTACGGTGTTTCTCAAATGCAAATAAAAAACAGCGCTCTTGACAGATTAATTAAACCTTCCACAATTGGGCAATCACGAACACGACGTTCCACTAGGTTGAACTTTTTTCCGAACCTATGGGCGGGTTGTCTTGGATCGTTTGAAATGGATGGAGTGGTGCTTGAAAAACAGTCTCGTATAATTTGCCTACATCATAAATTGAACCCATGTAGGAGTTCGTGCATCGCCCTGACATTTGCCAAAAATACATCATGTGACCATCATCCGTTATGGTTTATAGCGGACTTTCAACATTCTACAATAGAGAAAAGAAGAAAATGAAAATGTAAAACGCTAATCACTTTCAATTTTTTCTATCATCTTGATCTTGAATATTTAAAAAAAAGGTTCGCCTGCAGTTGATGGATAATTTGCTTCTTTTTTCTTCCTCAGTCTGAAACTATAATTTCTTAATTGGTTCGTTACAAGCATGACCGCAGTTTAGTAATAGCTAACATAGATCAAAAGGTAACAAGCATATATCTGTCGGTAGAGGGTTAAATTGGGTCCCTGAAGAATACAGAAAACACTCGCAAAAGTGTAAGGAATGAAAACGAATCGATTCTTTTAATTAGAATTAGATTTAGCGGTACCACCTCTAACAGGTTTTTTTAACATGCTTTCAATCGTTCTTGTTTAAAGCATAGGCTTTATTCATCATGTTCAAGAATTCTTCTAATCTACTCTCAAGCATCTCGAAAAAATTGGTCTGAAGGATCGCTTTGGTCCTTTCAACCATACCGGAGAGAATCGGACAGTTGGGAGGCTTAACGCACGACTTTGAAGAAATTTCGTGAAATGCTGTGCTCGCACCCCATGGATTCCTAATCTGCTTCAAATGTCCAGCCAAGGCGCTGGTTCGGGAACATTGCCTTGTGCCACTTTTTCTTCTCTCTCTAAAAATTGATTAAGGATGACGAGGATTGATTTGAGTGATTCCTTGTTAGGTACCGGGATGTGGCCGGCTGACCTTGTGGAATGGTGTTGGAATTTAAGTAAAAGAAAACTAGAAACGAAAAGCGGACGATGAAGGACACGAAACATTAAATTGGTTCGTGTTCTGATCTAAACGGTTCGATTAAAATTGGGAAAAAACATGATAGGGTACGAACTGTTGGGGAAGAAAAATGGTTAAACTATTGGCGGGGAGTGATTCAGTGAGAGTGTAGATGTTTCGCTTTGGCGGTTTTGCATCGTTCTTCCACGGTGTGCTAAAGATTGTTTATTCACGCCCAAAACAAATCATTTCGTTAAGACCACAATGCCTTTCCAATAGCGACCGCAGGAAGGTCTTTCGTTTTAATCGAAATTGAAATTGCGCTTCAAAATCAAGTATTTTTCATTGAAGAAGTATCTTTGAAGTTTAAACCACTGAAATGTGATTTATAAAATAAATACCATCCTTGGTCTTCCTTCAGATACATTTGAGTAGCTTTCCGTTATCTGTTTACCTTACGGTAAAAAAAATCACTTTCTCTTGATCTGTATACTGACAAATTAATAAATGTTTGTTTTTTCCTTCGTGCACCATAGACACCAAGTTTTCGAACTTGATTGATTGATTTCCACAATACATTCCCGGGCCTTTGTGGCCGAAAGAAGGACGGCCTCGGTGAAAGTTAAAACTAATTTTATTCTATTTCCGTGTTGCACGAGTCCTGGTATTCGATTGACGCCTCTTCACACATATTTTCATCTTTTTTCCTGTCAAAATAAATTATCATTCATCGACAGCAACCTAAAACTGGGAAAAAGAACTTTAATTTCAGAATCGGTGTGATGTTTTCCCCATGCTATAATACATAGCATTAACGATTAATTAACAAAAACTTGCACTGAAATAACAAAAGAAGGGTTACAAAATTGTGAAAATCATTAAAACGCTATGATCACAATGCGTTGACGATTGAAAAAGGCAACATTAATCTTTTTCCATCGCATTCCCTTACATCCTACCGTCCATCCCTTCATTGAGGGCTTTAATGATATCGAACGTGTTTGTTGTCATTTATCTTATAATTACAAGGAATTAATTAGCCAATCACCATTTCACAACCCTCGCCACCCTTTCATCCTTTGCCCTTGACACCAATTCCTTCGAACGCACAGGAGCTGAATGCATAATTACGTGATTTTCATTTTTATAGCATTTTCCAGCTGACCACGAGGAGGGTATCGAAAAAAAGCGAAAGCAGGCTGCAGTGTCTGGTTGACTTTCAATGTTCACGCCTCGCTGGAGCTGGAGCCACTCGCGGGCTAGAATGGCAAGGCGCTCTAAGTAATATCACTTCCCTTCAACACCGGGAAAAGGCGTGTTTCGATCGCTTAACGCGAGAAGAAGGCCAGCTAATTAAATTAACGCCCACGGATCTTACCGCCACCCGAGCGAGCAGTAGCTCCAATACCACCACATATTAGCATAAAAGGTCGGGTGTGTACGGTTGTGTGCCCTATTGTAACATTCACATGACCGGAAGTGCATAAATATGCGGCAATAGCTCTCAGTGTGAGCGTTAAGACTTCTTTGATGAATCATAAGGAAATTGACCCGGAATTTAAAGACATATGATAAGAAAATCGTATGATAATGAGGACATTTCTAGGCGGAAAAATGAAATGGCTGAGAAACCTAATGAGGTTTTCTTTTTATTATTTTTACGTCAACTTTCATTCAAGACCAATTGAAGGCAAGGCGGTGGGACGTTGTTCATTGCGCCGAAGTTTTTTAATGCCATTTATGCACATAACATTATCTATAAAACCGTGTGTGGAATATGTCGACAACATGGATCTTTAATAAGACAGCCTGCTGACAACTTACCCCCTTCGAGCTCGAACTCAGCGGACCGGAACATCGTCTAACCCTATGGTTCAGCTAAATTACTTTTCCGCGAGGCACATGGTCATCATCGACTGATCTATCTTTGCTGCTTACCCGTCGGCAACATCATGTTTGTTCGGTAGCGGTGACATCACATCAAACGGCGGTGGATCGTTCGATCGATATTGATTACTTTTGGAAGAAGGCGCTTATGGTGATTCCAGAAGTGTTCATCCATTGTAGAACGCACGCATGTTGCGTGAGTTTATCCACTAGCAAACCATTTTCATATACTTTTTTGCGCTCTTACTGTGTTTTGTGGATTAGAGAACATCAAATGATGTTCATTACTGTGGCAGGACATTTTCGTCCTCATTGTTTCTCTCATTTTAGGTCATAGTTCTCGAGCACCAGCGATACTATTTCATTTACTGCTGTCGGTAATAATTAAGCAGTCAATTACACAGCACCTATTGGATGCTCCTCTGCATTGTTCGCGAGTGGCGAACGTCAACAACAAGATTTTTCAGCCGTCAATGGCATGGAAGATCCTACTCAAATGCCTAGCTGTTGTATCGTATTCATCATTCCAAAGAGTGTGAAGATTCTGACATCCCACCAAAGTGTGTGAAGATTCTGGCATCCCTCGACCTACTTGTCTTTCAACTCCAAATGAAATTGAAGGCAATGGATGTGAACTCACTGTGAAGTTGCCAAAATGGTGTGTATGAAGTACGAGGAGAAAAAGTCGTCTTCTCATTTGCCGGAAACAAACTCTATCTCGGTCAACAGTGACTGGTGTGTGTTCGGTGGAGCGCGGAATACAGACGCAATTGGACCAAGCGTTGCAGTTTTCGGAAACAAGCGGAAACTTAATTGAAGCATAGACGAGGGGGATGAAATGAAACTCTTGTAACGTGAAATTAATTTCCAGTATGCAAAATTGTCGACCCAAGAGAAAAGCGGGGAAGTCGGCGGTATTTCGGTAAGACATTTCCGGTCAACATGTGATTCGCGACCGTGTAGAGATTGTGTCTGTTATGCAACGGCATCGCTTCCTCGTTTACGGTATCAGAACCCGAAAGCATGTGTGAACCACCGTCAGGTTCCGTTCGCCTCTGCGAAAACTTAGATAACTCAGTTTGGGGTATGGAAGAGCTCACTGCTCCTTTCCTTTCCATTGCTTTTCTGGATCTATCGCTAAATACATTCAGCCATTGTACGTTTCGAGCCTAAGAAATTAAATCGGGAATGTCGTGGTGTGGAGCAGAGAAGAGATGATTGTCATCCATGTCGCCGTCGTTATTATGTAGGTGTATCTAGGTCCAGCGCGATGCGGATACGCTGTGAAATGATTTTGTCGTCCACGGGATGGTCGGACTTGTTCGCTTTAGTTTTGCAACACGGACAAAGTGGCTCAACAGCATTCACTCGTTCGATTTACTCCATTTAACTTTACGGTTACGGTTCCTGCGGGCCTTTCTGGCGGCGTCATCCAATCATTGTCGGCACAACCGTACTGGCTTCGATTGTTTTCTGTTCTATCTTCCACCGCGAGCTTTGGGCTCATTGGAATATGCCTTCGTTGCTGCCAACTGCTCAGAATGAGGCTTTTCGGTTGCAATGAATTTACGGTACAAATCGGACAAGCAAGATATTTACCGCACTTAATGACGAAATAAACTGTTACGAACGGGTACGGTTCTGCAGCAGTGAGTTTTTGGAAATAACGATGACATAAATTTGACATTCTAATCGCATTCTCGGTGATAGAAAATTAAAGAAGAGGAGTACATTTTCGGTGAAATGTAAAATAATTATTTTGTTAACTTTATAAAACTACCGAAATACTCTTTTATATTTTGCAATATTTGAAATTCAGTGATCTGGTGTTTTACAGCCATTCGAAACGTTTCTCTTGTAATTTTTGAGTTGTCTCATTTATCGAACACTCTACCAAGTACTGTTTCATTTAGCTCTCCAATAGCAGGATCTCAGCTTTCTTCTTCAAAATCTATTTACAGTTTTAAGAACGACGCAGTTTCCTGCGTGTTCAATTGAACATTTGTATTGAGCTGAGAAAATCCACGAATCCCTGTATTTTTTCCTCCTCCAAATATACGTTCCGACGAGATTCCTCATTCAAGCCCATCGAAAGTTGTAAATTAGATGCATTGCAGTGTGGTGAAAGAAGTTTTTGTCTTAAAAAATTATCGGCATGAGTGCATTCCCGTTTTAATATCTTACAAATGCTTTTGTTTGTTTTTATCTTTACAGGTAAACCTCTTCATAAAATCAACAAGGCGCATTAAGCCACTCCATAAATACTGTATCTACCTCGTGGAAGGTAATTAGGTAACAAAAAATCCTTCTTTTTATCACTTGTTGCTACACCTGGTGAATGTTTAGGACAGTTACTAACATTCTCTTTGAGACAAACTTCTTTTCGAGTTTTTACAACACTCTTCCTCTTGGAACAAAGAATTGTAACACCTACGATAAGTTCTCCTTTGTTCTTATGCACATGCTAAGGCTTCCTCAATATGCGTTCCGGCTTTCAAAGTTTTTCGACTTATCCATCAACGTTCGGGAGTGAAGGAGAATGTTTGATAGAGCACAAAAATTGAGCTTTCTCGAATTTCTACACGGACTTAAACGACTAGCCTTAGGGAAGGAGAAGTATGTTGTGTTTTGTTTTAAACATGTCTGAGCGCCCTTGTCCTCTTTCAATCCTTCTCGCACCGGGACTTACCGTCTTCCAGTTCCAGTGCATTCCCGGTTCGTTTAAAAGTAATTAGAATACTTGGAAAAAGTTTAATGACACTAATTTCCCACACTCCGAACAGGAAATCTGGTGCTGGTTCTCATGTTGTCCCTTTCACTGTGTGTAAACTGATAGCGAAAGACCTCCTCCTTGCCTAGTGAAAAACGCACATGAAGCAATTGTAATTGCTGGTGGTAGTTCCTCGTTACTGTTAGATATGCTTGCTCCTTATGTTGGAGAGGGGTTGCATTCGGAACGATCAATTCTCCTCCATAGGCGGTTGTCTATTGCTTCGCAAGCCCCGAGTTAAACGTCCCTCGAACATTCATTTGCGTTGGGCTTCATCCGAAGGCGTTAGATAAATGATTCCCAGATCGCCAGGTGTTGAACCCAATACAGTTAGTCTTTTCGATATGATTTGTATAAACACATCTGTGGCCTGCGGGAGAAGTTCTTCAACCAGCGGCGTTATTTACTTCCGGGAGACCACCCGAAGAAAAAGAGGGATTCCAAAGCGAACGATGAGACGTTCGCTCAGAACACTTAATCTTGACATGTGTGTGTTTGTCAGTGTGTTTGGAGTGGCCTGAATAGTCTTAGGGCCTGTCTGTTACCTAATGTACGCCCGAGTGCGCCTTCGACGTGTATGTTGGTGTGATTGTCTGCTCCTAATTGTTGAAGCTCGTGAAAAACACTGGTGATGGAAAGTCAAACAGGAGGCAGCCATACAAACAAACAAACAAAAGAAATTCATTACGAATTTCCTCATTTCCTCACCATGCCATGGGTAACAATGAGCAGTGCGCGCTCGCGTTGGTTTTTGAGTGAAAATAGAAGCCGTCTCCCGAAAATAGAAGCCAGTTACATCCCAATACACATTCACGTGAAAAGCCAAGGAGCCAATGTAGATTGTATAAACACAACATAAAGTCATCTTGGGGAGAAACGAAGTTATGTTGGTGGATACCATCGCTCTGCTTCCGTTTCCGGAAACACAACCCACACACACTTGCACACACTTGATGGAACCAGGGGCAACACTTTAAACGAACTCGTTGATCATAGAGAGAAGAATCTTTATGATGGGGAATATCTTTCTCCATCGAACCATTTCCTCAGCCCTGGAGAAAAACGATGTAATATCTTATACCGTATTTCGTATGTTGAATTTTCATTTCGAATGACAGTGTTAAGGCATTTCTTAATTGCGTTATTACTTTTACAATAACAAATTTGAATTTTTTTGAATAAATGTATGAATGTATCGCACATTTCTACTCATTCTTGTTTCCCCTTTTTCTTGATTTTTCCCACCGCCCAAAATCCGTTGAGCCGTCATTAAATAGAAAGCCCGCCCCTTGCGCCCCTTCATTAGATCATGTCGCTGTCCTGTAACGTATTGCCAAGTGCGTTTCACTCTCAGGGGACTTTGAATCAAACGTTTCTGCAACTTTCCCAGCACCATCTGCAATGGAGGTTGGAAAACTTTCGTATTCTTCCCTTTTTCTAAACACCAGCCGAACACAGAACGGTATGTGTGAAAAATCATCCCCGCCGGACTAAAAGGTACTGCGTGTCGTCGGAGTGGATGGTGGTTTTTTCCGTTCATTGTATGGCAGTGATCCTTAGTCGGTAATGGTGGTAGTTGCTCACACTCACGTCCGCGTGTTTACATTTGGTGCGTATCGGTCACGTGCGAACGTAAACCAAATATACGCAAGTACGCCCCTCTCATTACAAAACCCGATAAAAAGAGGGAAGGAAAGCTTGATGCATTTCTCTCTGCGAGCTGCATCAACGGTTTCTGCAACTTGCACCAACACCATCCTTCCCTCTTACGTATGGCATTCCATAGAATGCGCACGGGATTACGAAAGTAATATGTGCGGCGTGTAATGTGAATGTGAAATTAATCACCGTCCACCACCACCATCGTGTCGAGCTAGCGAAACGAGAAAAAAACCCTCAACAATCAGCGATCCTTTTTCCCGGATATAAGCGTGGCATTAATCGTCATAAATTATGCATCCTTACCCGCCGTAGCACTTTCCACGTCGCCACTCTGTTGTGTGCAAACACAAATGTTCTACGCGTATGCGACCTTCGACAATGGCTGCCGACCTTTTTTTTTAAATATTTCCATTTAGAACTCGCCCTGGAAAAACGAACTTTAACTTAAACAGGCCACGTAATTGCGCAATCACACTCTTGAGCATTTTTCGGACGAAGGGCCAGGAGGATGCATGAAAACGGCGTTTGGTATGAGGAGTCAAAATTTTAACTGCGATCTTTATCGAATTCGTTAGTGTAGGCAATAAGTAGTTGCCAATTAGTAGCGCCAAAACTCACACGTTTGAATACAAACCCCGAGTTTACAGTGTGCATCTCGAGCCTGACTTGTAAATGCTGTTTTTAATCAGAATTATTGCTGAAGAATATGCAAATGAAGAGATCGTACGCGATCATTTGCTGCCGAGTCAGAAGATCAAGAAAAAGGAGAATCGAAGCGTTTTTTAAATTTTGCAGAACGATAAACGCAGAGGCCAATTCAAACAAATTTATTTTTTCTTTCCATCTGCTGTTGTATCGACGGCAATTGGGTTAAACCAGCGGTCATATAGGAAAGAAACCAACATCATCCTCCACTGTGTCTCGCAAACGTCATCGTAAATTGTGCAATAAAACTGTCCCAGTAAAGTGTCTATATTTATTTCCTTGTACGCATTTATTCGAGGAGGAAGCTGTACAGTTTTTCTTCAAACGCAAAAAAATGGTTTCGTTTGATCCGTTGCTATATTTCTCCGTGGTGTTACGGGGAGGGCATGACCTTTTACCGACAGGGGTCATAAAGGTGGCGTCGAAGCTTGACGACTTCTTTCCCTAAAGCTCCCAGACGCCGCAGTGTCAACGGTTTCAAAGTTTGTAATTGGCCAGTCCGGATCCATCGGTCCTCTCTTCAATCCTCTTTGGTTCTTGTCTTCTGATTGTTTGTTCTTGTTTTTCAATCCAGAACTTGTTTTTATTTCCTTGGTATCAAATTATGATGACATTTGCTCAATCGTGGCTCAATAAAAAGTCAACCCAGTTGCGGTTCGTGTTTTTCTTCCCGGCAGCGTGGGTTATGGCATGAAGACACCCTTCCTGCCCACATTTATGAGCCTCTCCGGTGGTTGTGTCATTAAGGATCATAAACCCGTCGCGAAGTATATGGTACTCGTTTATAATATTAAGACCGTGATTTAAAGCCCTGCCACAGGAGGTGAAACAGTTCGAGTAACATCTGACAACCCAAATGTACGGTATACACCAAAATGTCGCTTCTTTTTTACATCGTTTTACCGTATTTTGTTGCTGCCAGAAGGTTTACAGCCATCGTAAACCAATCCGGTCAACTGTTGAATGCATGGCAAAACAATAGTTTACAACGATCGGATTCATGGGAGGTTTTAAGAGAAATTTATGAACCATGGATTGGTTTATTTACCTTGCGCTTATTTAACGGTTTTGTTATGTTTTTTACTTAAAATGCTCTAGTTAGTTTTTTTTCATTCCTGTTGAAAGTTTTGCTGTTTCATTCTAATTTTGATTATCTATACCCTCATGTATTTGATTTTATCCAATTTTGATGTTAATAGTTCATTACTCTAGAGTTCGTGAATTTATCCGTATCAAAGCTACACGTTTGGTTCGTGTACATCTTTAGCATGTTGGTTCTCCTCTGCTCGATAATCGGACGATAAATTCATTACTGCGTTTTGTGCATACTAAGCCGCTATCATGCTAAATTATTGTCCATGTACATCCAGCCAAGTCAGCTCATTGAGTAGCGAAACAAACTAAAATTAAACGCAATGGGGCAGCTAAAGCCACCTAGGCTACATTTAAACCCCCACACATACTACGGACACGTGGCTGATGCTGCGCGGATGCCTCGCAGTGGCAGTGGTATTCTATGTAGGTCGTCTTCGAAAAACCAAGGCAGGGGAAATAGCAGACTAGAAAGTGTTTCATACAAGTGTACGTTTATTAGATTTTTCTGCGCTCATTCAAAGTTGGGCGACTGGCAAATTCGCATATGTAGCTTCACGGAACCCATGGTACGTATTGCTGCTCTGGCCTCTTCATCTGCATTTTATGAACGTTGTTCACTATGTGATCAGCGAGGTCCTTCGGTACGTTCTATCTCCCCCACTACATTACTCACTAGACTTTTGGTTGTTAAAGAGTGTGAACATTATAATATCCCTTTCTTCTATTGGACGTATAACAGAGAAAAAAGCTTCAGAGCTACACAGGTATCTTTAAAATCTCAGCCGTTTCTTGGCGGTGTTGGACTTCTAACCTCGTTGCGGCTTACTTGTTGTGGCAGCTCTGGCAATATCTGGGCGCTTCCTGGATATTGAACTCCTGTGCCACATTGGTGGTGAAATGGATTGCAGCTAAGCGTTATAAATAACCACACTACTCTTAATAACACACACCATCCTAGAATCTCTAAGATTCCTAGTCTACTGCAAATTTTTAGGAAGCAAAATAAAAATATAGTTCAGAAAGGGACACAATTGTTTACAGTGGTACCATTCCTATTGCCAAGCAAAGCTCTCCACCGTAAGCAAATAGAAGCGGGCGTAACCAAACAACTCCTCACGAAAAAGGGGCGTCCGCATGCTTTATATCAGTGATGTCAAACTCATTTGACCTCGCGGGCAGCCTTTGGTCCCAAAGTAGGTTTGCGGGCAAAAACGTAACATTGGTTGGATTTATGCATATAGGTTCTTATCATTTTATTTTTAATTTAGCAATTATGATATCACACCGACATATGGCGGTGAACAAGAGCTAGGGTTTTACACAGATTATTAGAGACAAGTAAATAGTGTTCCTGGAAAACAAAGTTGGCGAACTACAAGAGCATTCTAAATTGAATTACAGAAGTTCATCAAAAGATAAATAAACTTCACTGTTTTTAATGAATGAAAATGCTTTCTAAAACAAATCATAAGGAGAAGTCTACATAAGCTGGCCGTCTATGAAGTGCGTTCTATAGTTATTCCGAATTATTCAAAATTGTTGAATAGCCGCAAACATTTTACCATTTTATATTTATTTGAGAAACAGCCTTTTTATCCTGAGCAACTTTTTTTAATTAATCAAAACTAACGATCATATTTCTTGTATCGAACTGAGATCGATTATTAAAATGCGAACTTTTATTTGGTATTACTTGCACGTTACGTTTCATAAAACGCGGTCCTTATTTTCCCTTACAACAGTGATAAAACACTTTCCTCTACTTAGTGCGCTCACATTCGTAAAATATATCTGTTCGTTTCGTCTTTCTGCAATTCATTTCAGGTAATTGTCAAGTTTGGGCAATTCATAAAGCATTCTCTTGATCTAAGCAATTCATGTTTTGAAACGTTGCTGATTGTCACTGCGGGACTACATTACAGCGTACCATACCAAAAAACTGGTACGGTCAAGTGACAGCGTACCATCCCAAAGGCAACCCAGTGGGTTGCAGCGTACCAAACCAAAATCGGTTTTTGAAAACTGACCGTACCAGATTTTTGGAATGGTGGTACGCTGCAATGTCCTGTGGTCACAGTTCACACAATTGCTTCGCTTATTATACTATACTCAGCAACAAATCTGTAATTTGATTGATAAAACTCTTGTAGTTAGTCAGATTTAATCATTTGTCTTTTTTTTGTTCAAAAATCTGTGTTTTTGTTTTTATTGTTATTACATTGTTTAAATTGACCGTGGTTTAGTCTTCTTGATTGAATGAAATTTACAGTTCGTGGAATCACGTTCACAATCAATTTTTGCCATTCAAACGAAACCAAAACTCATGGTTTATCACTTTTTATGTAATGTTTCAAACGGGTCGCGGGCCGCATGTAGCCCGGGGGAAGCAGGTTTGACATCCCTGCTCTATATTATCGCGAAGTCCAGATGGTGTTGGAGGAGCTGGGGGAGAGCTTGGCTCATATTCCACACCAACATGAGGTCTCTCCGACTTCGACACAACCGTATACGATTTTGGTCCGCCTGAAAAAAGAACAAAATGTTGCTGCTAGGAGAGAATAATCGCCAGACGGTGCTGCGAGTTTTGGGAACAACTGCATCCCATAAAGAGCCTATCTACTAGTTGTGGCTGGTTGGTCGATTGTTTATGAATGGATTCCAACGCCGTTTTCCATTTTATAGGCTTATCGAGTGTAAGAAAGGAAGAAAATAAGAAGCATGGTTGGTGAGGTGTGGAGTAGAACTGGAATTGTCTACGATGTTTGGCCAGAAGTTTGAAATTGGTTCTGTCCCGTTTACTATCGTCCGATCTTTGGACCAAAATGCCGCGAATGTCGCCCTCTGCTCGGTGGTTTGCTCACGGTTTCCAACGTCCAACGATAGTTTTATCCTTCGAAATCCTGTCTGTAGAGAAAGAGTTCAAACGCGCGAATCGTTTTTCATGATTTTCACGACCAACTACTACGGATCAGATAGTAGAGCATAAACTGCACGAAAGTGAAAATGTGGTTCTGGAGAGAAGACTCGTGTTTTGCGCGAGTGAAAAGTGAAGAAAACTAATTTGAAATAAATCACGTCCGATGCTTTTCGCAACGTGACCGGTGGTTGGTTGGAGGCTAGTGGTTCACTTTGCTGCTTCGTGGATGGCATGTTGAAAAGAATGAAGAAAAGAATATAAAAATAGAGATGGGGGAGGGGGGTGACTGTTTGCGAAATTTACTTTGAAAAAAGACGTCTCGAGGATCCTGTGTCTAGTCTGTTAATAAAATGCACCCGTTCAAGTAATATAATAATATTTTACAAAATCTTTCGATGCCTCGACTATGGATCTAGGACTATGGACAATTGAATTATGAAAACGAAGTGCGCTTCCAATTCCCTCCAATTGAATGCAAAGATCTTGAGTAACTTAAAAAGGTAACCGTACTTTTCTATCAGTTGACATTTAACAGATTCGGTTTTAGATTCGTTCTGTAAACCAACAAAACATTGATTTTCTCAATCAGTTTCTCCAAAATTGATAAACAAAATATAAGCGAATCTGTTTCTTTTTTTCAAATGTATTGCAACAAACAACAGATACAACTGAATTTCTCCCACAAGGCAAACAAAGTTTAGTATAGCTTTCGAAGGGGCTCAGAGGATCAGCTTACGTACAATTTCACTGCTTTGCTTAAATGGTTCCAATCTAATCCTAATTTTTAAATATCATGTAATTGGAATTGACTATTTATTCATAGTATTTGGCAAACAAATGAAGATAATTCAAGTAATTGTAATTTTAGTAGATAAAGAAAAAAATACATATTTAAAAAATGACGAATAAGCAAATTTTTACTTCCAAGAGAGACCGGAAGAAAATAACGATCTTACATAACGAGCGTAAAATATTTAACGATCTCCGAACTCCGTTCCGATCAGGCCGATTTTTTTAAGCTCTCGTTCGGGTTTCTACTGTTTTTCATTCATTCGATTTTCCTCAGTTCATGATTTTCGGACAGGTGAGCATGCCTCCCTTGATGAAAGTCCGTATTCTTTGTTCCTTACGAAGTCCAAATAGTGCTGAAAGCTACCTCCTCAAACAGTAGCATCGATAATTGATCCAAAGAAGAAGAGTTTGCTTCCGCTAATTACAGCACAGCATAAATCGACCATAATCGACCTACCTAACGAGCCGTAACGACCCCCATAGCGTTCCCCACGAATGTGAAGTGTGTAGAAACTTAAGGAGACAACCAAAAACAAACAAGAACAAGAGGAGAACACCCTGTCGGAAGCATGGAAAGAAAGTCCAATGCAGGCAACGACCACATGACTGAAGAAAGAGGAAAAGAGGATTTGCGTTGATTCTCAACTTCGTTCAATTTTTGCCGAGGAAATCTTCGACGGTCCCGACATTTCTTCTTCGCTACTTTTTCTTTGACCTCTCTGTACTCTCCACTACTATGGTCTTCAAATCCTCACCGGTACCCCCGAAAAAGTCTAGGCAACCAATTATGTGTAATTACTATCATTTTCGCTCGGTTCATGAGTTCTTTCATCCGAAAAGCAGACTCCGCGAGACTCATCGACTCTTCAACTCTTCCACGTTCGAGCAACGCGCCGTTTGGTCATAACACAAAGGCACAGAAAAGAAAAAACAAAAACAGGAGAAAGGAACGCGGTTGCGCAGCAAGGAACAAAACAAGCAAACGAAATGATCTGTAATCATATCATTAGACAGAATTATTCAAAACAAGTATAAACTCCGGTGAGTTTAAGGAGAGCAAAATAGTAGCTCCCACGAATAAAAAAAAATCTGAGATGCAACAAAACGCGTCTACTGGCTCAACTGTCCTCCTTCATCTTCAGGAAAACAATTCAAAGTGAGGAAGGGGTTCTTCTTAGGCTGGGACATGAACTTCAATTGGATTGATTTGCCCTGCCAATAAGAAGCAATCAATAGACATGCAAGGTAAGGTAGAGGCTGAGGTTGTTAGAAAGAGTGAAGGGAGTAAACCTCATGCCATAGAGACCCAGAGGCTTCCAAACTTCTCATGATGCCGAATCATGATGATTGTATAGAAATTCCAGGATCGCTTTGTGGGAAGAGGTGGCGACGTCGATAAAGACAACTGAATTGGTCATCGGCTGAAAATCTTGACGGACTTGAATTTTGCGCCGAGAGGCTTATTAGTTACAACTAGTTTTTTGGAGGCCAGGTACCTGGCCCGTGGGTAACTCCTGGATCCCCTTCCGTCCCATGGAAGGTTTCATGTCGTCACCGTTACATTTTCTAGTTCTTTCTGTAGAAAGTCTTTTGTGTCAAATGGCGGTTGTAATTGAAATACAAATATCACCGATGGCTCATGAAATCACGTTTACCAAACCTTTCGGTTAATTCAGCAGGAGGTTTCTTCATTGCCAAGCCAAGTTACAACACATTGCAACTTTACTTTTGAAAGTGCCGGGTTTTTAACTCCTGCTACGCATGATAATCCACATGATTGCGATGCGATTGCCACATTGTATCGGTCATTGAATAAAATCCTCTCCGAAAAGGGAGACAAAAATTAAGAGAAGTAAAGAGCACACAGCATGATACTTCCGGTGTACATCCGTATCACTCCATACTATCTTGCAGGATCCTTCTGGATATGTGAAAATTCGTCAATGGCGCAGTATCAGCTCGAAGGCCGGAACACTGCGACGCTTGCTATCTCCCACCTTCTGTGTTTCTCGGAAGGATGTATCTCCCTTGTTCGTTTTGCGGATGCATGTAGATGCGCGTTCCAATTAACTGACCACGTTGCTACCAAATTTCTAATGCGCACGGTTGTTCCCTCTCCCCCTCTTAGGCTGCCTCCTCTAACTTCTCTTTCTTTCTCTCGCACGCCTCCCCCCTCTCACTCTCTCTCACTATCTCACACGCTTCCCAGCCCTTTTCTCTCTCTTTCTCTCTCTTTCTGTCTCTCTTTCTTTCTCTCTTTCTCTCTCTTTCTATCTCTCTCTTTCTCTCTCTCTCCCTCTCTCTCTCTCTCTCCCTCTCTCTCTCTTGCTCTCTTTCTTTCTCATTCCCGCTCGCCCAGTCTCTCTGACTTCCTCTCCCACTTGCTCCTTCTTACTTCTCTTTTACTTCGCTTTAGCAGGTGTGCCATATTTGAGCAAGGTGTATAAATTAGAAGGTGAAGTCGTCCAGTGTAAAATGACATTTCATGACTTGACATAACACTTCTGGGGTATTCATATGGGTTTTGAGGGGGGTATCGGAAAAGGATTGGGCTTTTGACATAACTCTTCTCAAATATGGCACCCCTTCCAAAGCGACATAAAGTCACCTTCTATATTTATACACCTTGATATTTGAGTAATGATATGTCATAAGCTCAAACCTTCTCCAATACTCCCTCAAAACTCACAACAATACCAACAGTAGTGTTACGTCAAGTCATGAAATGTCATTTTACTCTGGACGACTTCATTTTCTAATATATACACCTTGTCTCCAGCCCCCCTCAACGGTGTCAAAACTGTTGCATCAAGATGAAATTATGACGAAAAATTAAACTCTTCGTATCTAACAATCTTTACAGCTCATGCATTCCATTTATTGAAAACCCATGATGATATTCCATTACCTCCATTTGATATGCTGTGTACACCTTGGGTTTTCACAAGATCAGTTTCAGATGCCCATTATATTTACATGAAGTAGAAAGAAAAACCGATTGCGATCGTGTTTCTGCTGATTGTTGTTCGCATAAACATTTTTTCACGGAACGCATCCTATCTTTTTGAAAACAAAAAATGTACTTTTACAAAAATACCTTACAACTCTATACACACCCTGGGCCCACTAATGGATAACCAAAACACTGATTTTATCATAAAGTGCCCATGAAAACCATGCTTCTTCAGTTTATAGTTTGCAACACTAAAAATCCTGGCATTTTCAGAACACATTGATCACGAAAATTATTTATGTTATAATAAATTTACAACAATACGGCAGCGTCCGTCATACCCCAATAAATAAAAAAAAAACAAATAAAAAATAATAAATTTACCTTGAAACACTACATATATACCTTGGGCTTTACCTGAAATAGTTATTTTTATCAAATAACCAAGGTTGGGACAGCTGACGTATCTATTATTTTTCGATGATAAAAGGATCACCATATGATCAATGAACAAAAATAGCGCAAAAGTTTTTTTCAACACTAAAAGGTTTTCAATAAACTCATTCATTACCTGTTTTGATAACAAAACATGTTGATTAAAAAATTAGATTACCTTGCAACGATGTACATACCTTGGCCCTGTCAGTGTCTTGAAAAAATATCATTTGCATAAAACTGGCTAACATTACCCTACCTTTACAAAGGAAATCAAAGCAAGCTGTCAATGCAGTTCTAACTTGTTCATTCGTGCGTGTGGAGGTTTTGTTTACAAAAGTTTTTTTCTAAAATACATTAAAACTTGTGCTTTAGTGAAGATGAAACCGTTATCGTTCAAGGCACAGAGGTTTTGTGTTATGCTGTAGTGATTTTGTTCTTGATGTTTTGCTGGAAACGATTCAGAGAAAGAGTGTTTCCCTCGCATGTTTGGTTTTAGCCGTTGCGGGCGCGACGGTCGAAAAACGCATGGTCGAAAAAACGCGTCAAACGAAAAAAACGCTAAGTTACGCTCAAAACTAAATTAAGTATAAGGACTAGTTTTTCGGAGGCCAGGTACCTGGCCCGTCGTTAACTCCTGGATCCCCTTCCGTCCCATGGAAGGTTTCATGTCGTCCGCGTTACTTTTTCTAGTTCTTTCAGTAGAAGGTCTTTTGTGTGAAATGGTGGTAAGCGGGTTAAAATACAAATTCGAATTGTGGAATCAAATATTAGATGCGAATCTTTCTGGACCTCTTCCTGGTCCGGCTCGAAGCCCCGCAGTATCAGCTCGAAACCCGGAACACTGTGACGCATGCTATCCCCCACCTTCTGTGTTGCTCGGAAGGATGCATCTCCCTTATCCCGCCTTGTTCGTTCCAATTAACTGACCACGTTGCTACCAAAGTCGGCCAGCGCACGGTTGTTCCCGTTCCCCCTCTAATGCTACCCCTCTCACGCCCCCTCCCCCTCATTCCTCCTTCTCTCTCTCACACGCCTCCCCCCTCTCTCCATCTCTCTATCTCACTCGCTTCCCACCCCCCCACCCCCTCTCTCTCTCTCTCTCTCCCTCTCTCTCTCTCTTTCTCTATTTCTCTTTCATTCCTGTTTCCCCAGTCTATCTGACTTCCTCTCCCTCTTGCTCCTTCTTTTCTGTCATGTCTCTATTTCACTGTTATTTGGCTTTCAAGCCCAAGGTATATATATATAGAAGGTGACATTACGTCGCTGTGGCAGGTGTGCCATATTTGAGTATTGATATGTCATAAGTTCACACCTTGTCCAATACTCACTCAAAACTCACAAAAATACCAACAGCACTGTTACGTCAAGTCATGAAATGTCATTTTACTCTGGACGACTTCACTTTCTAATATATACACCTTGTCTCCAGCCCTCCTAAAAGGTGTCAAAACTGTTGCATCAAGATGTCAAAATTATGACAAAAAATTAAATCACCTTGCAATTCCATTTTTTTATTGAAAACCCATGATGATATTCCATTATCTCTATTTGATATGCTGTGTACACCTTGGGTTTGCACAAAATCTGTTTCACATGCCCATTATATGTACATGAAATAGAAAGTAAAACCGATTGCTATCGTGTTTCTGCTGATTGTTGTTCGCATAAACATTTTTTTTACGGAACGCATTGAAAACAAAAAATGTGCTTTTACAAAGATACCTTACAACTCTATACACACCTTGGGCCCACCAATGGATAACCAAATTACTGATTTTATCATAAAGTCTCCCTAAAATTTTTGAATGCTCCTTGTACCTTGCGTGGACAATGTTGGTTTCATAAAATAAACAGCGTAAGGATAGTTGGAATATCTTTATTTTTACTTTCTAAAAGCATCATTGTATGTTCATCAAATCAAAATATGAAAACCACGCTTCTTTAGTTTATAGTTTGCTA
This sequence comes from Anopheles ziemanni, assembly GCF_943734765.1. Classification (NCBI taxonomy): domain Eukaryota; kingdom Metazoa; phylum Arthropoda; class Insecta; order Diptera; family Culicidae; genus Anopheles; species Anopheles ziemanni. The sequence goes on along the minus strand of NW_026690030.1, from coordinate 232,623 downwards.
AACTAAAAATCCTTTTTTTTAGAACACATTGATCACCAAAACTATTGATTTTATAATAAAGTTGCCTTGAAACATTATATATACCTTGGGCCTTGCCTGAAATTGATATTTGCATCAAATAACCAAGGTTGGGACAGCTGACGTATCTATTATTTTTCGATGATTAAAGGATCACCATATGATCGATGAACAGAAATAAAGCAAACAGTTTTTTTTAAGCACTAAAGGTGCAATAAAAGCATTTTTTTATCTATTTTGATAACAAAAAATGTTGATTTAAAAATTAGGTTACCTTGAAACGATGTACATACCTTGACCCTGTCAGTGTCTTGAAAAAATATCATTTTCATGAAACTGGCTTACATTACCCTACCTTTACAAAGGAAATCAAAGCAAGCAGTCAATGCAGTTCCAACTTGTTCATTCGTACGCGTGAAGGTTTTGTTTACAAAAGTTTTTTCTAAAATACAATTAAACTTGTGCTTAAGTGAAGATGAAAACTTTATCGTTCAAGACACAGAGGTTTTGTGTTATGCTGTAGTGATTTTGCTCTTGATGTTTTGCAGAAAACGATTCAGAGAGAGAGTGTTTCCATCGCATGTTTGGTTTTAGCTGTGGCGGGCGCGACGGTCAAAAAACGCATGGTCGAAAAAACGCGTCAAACGAAAAAAAACGCTAAGTAACGCTCAAAACTATTTTAAGTATAAGGATTTTTCATCCGTGAAAGCGCATATTGTGAGGGATGTGTTTCCCAAGGGGGTTAGAGTCTGCTTTGATAATAATATCACGATGCGATGATTGCTGTCTTGCTCCGGATTTTATAGTCGAATAAAGTAGCAGCGGATCGGATCGTGAAAACGATAAAACAAAAAATTTACATTCTCTCGCGTGCTCCGTTGGCTACACCGATTTATCTTTGGACATAACCAATTCGCTGCCGGGCGCCTTCGGTCGGATCGATTCTTTAGGAAAACTTTTCGCTGCGGATCACCTCTCTGGCTTTGCTTTGCTAACTTCTTTGATAGACTTTGTTCGTTATTCTTCTAATTTGAGTCATCAAAAATGTATTCAGCCTGTTGGAAACATTAGTGGTCTAAAAAATAAACATCTTTAAGTCAGCCTATCATGCCCCAGAATCCTTGTGTCACGATTCGGTGAAACTGGTTAGTTATCGATCGGATGCGATCGGATTCATCGTGAGTTTTTGGGATTTAGCTTTACAGCAGTTTATACGGAATAGGAAATTGAGATACACAAATGCAGCTGTTTACATATTGATTAAAACACTCCATTTGGAATAGACCCATGGGATATTAAGATAGAGTTAGTCATTATCGCAAGGTTTCTTAGCGAAAATCGTCAAAACTAACCTAACGTAACCGAGCGAGTTTGTACCATCTTTGCAGTAACCATTGGAGTTGTCACACAGCTATCGAATGATCGCGTAGCAGTAAAATATGACAACTTTGCGATCTGGCCTCACGAAGATCTGAAAACCCCAAGTTGAAGCAAAATTTGGCAGCAAATCCGAACGACACCTCAGGTTGCGCACGATCAGAAATTTGTTTAACGAAAATTTATCGCCTTCGAATTTAAAATTAATTGACATGCTTCCATCCGGTTTCTCCTACATTTCCACAACCCCCAACCCGCTAGTTTCATGCTATCCATAGTGAGGTTTGCGTTTTCTTTCCTACAGGTTCCGCTTGGCTCGAACTTCACTCCAGACTCTGGTTTTTTTGTGGTCCAACTAAAGCGCCTCGGTGTTGCGTGTATCTAACGGTCTCGATCAATAACCAGTCGCTCGCTCGTCGTTGGCGTTGTAGTCCAATTTCCTGTGTTGCATGGCAGCAAACGTCCACTGGGGCTTAGGAAATCAGCCTTTAAAATATGGGTTCACATTTTACGACTTTTTTATTATTTTCTCCGAACTTTTGTTTTCTTTTTGTTCGAAGCGGCGAAGAACGTTGACTGAAGTTGAGCTTCACAGTCGGATAGGAAATTTGAATAGTCTCATCGTTGCAGATGATCGGCTGTTTTCGCCACAGGCTGTTTTAAATCTATTGGTTAGATATTTATATACATAGAGAAAAACGTCCGAAATATATTTTCGATCTTTCGACAGTATGCATTTTTTTTTATTCTAAAATGTTTAACATTTCAACTAGATTTAATTCATGCGCATACCAAACTATAAAGCGTCGCATACTTTTACGAAACAAACCGCAACATTTGCCAGTAAGACCCTTAACTAGCCCGAGTTAAAAATCAAGGGCACAAAATCCAACCATAACTCCAATCACTCGTAACCGCAATAAAATGTGATGAAAAACAACTTCCTTTAAAATCAGTTCTCTTCCATGCCGGAGAAAATGTGAAGACGAAAGGCAAAAGATCAGGCAGGTCAAGTCGAAGACAGAAAAAACTAAACCAAACGTTGTGAAGAGATTCTTTCTTGGCAGAAACGGAAAGAGTAGGGGTAGCGGGAATGACGGAATGTTGGTGGAAATTGAAACAGAAGCAATATACTACACACCACCACTCCGTCGCTCCCTCTGTATGCCTTAGTTCTGCTTGTGTCGATTTCAATAATGCCGTTTAGAAACGAAACGGAAGCTTTGTGGGAGGAGGTACCATACAAGAGCCGCCGCCGCACCTCGTTAAGGAAGTCAAGGAATATGCTGATCAAAATATTGAATTTTATTGCTTCGCGCGCCGCACAGCGCCAGAACCCCTATCCCAGATTGTGCCATTGTTTGTTGCTATCCAGAGGATAAAAACGCTTCAGAACGTGACTCCGGACATCATAATCTTTCAGATGCAAAATTGAAGTTGGGAGCGGTTTTCCAACGACGCCAAAGAGTATCCAAATTGATTCGTGCACCGCAAAACCAATAAAGGGTGCATACTTCTCTCGTTAACCATTAGTAGAACTGCCAGAAGATCGTACCAGCAGATCTAGTGTCTCAGTCCCAGCGATTATCGTCGATGACCTCTGCACCCTGGACTATACTCTGATTGGGTTTCATTTCTTATTCAAATGCATCTTCTCAACCCTCGTAAGTGGAGGGCGTCCGTTGGGTTCGCATTGATAAAAACGAAATGTCCAGACAAAAGATACGATTTGTGGTTGGGTTGGGAAAACAACTTTGAGGGCTGTACACTGTCGCACTCAGCCGCCGCAGGGACCAACGGCTTCTGTTTCTGAGGAGCTGCATATTGCAATGTCGTACACCACCCCTGGAGGATCAAGAGCAACGGAGACACGCGTTTGCAATAAATCTCCTGTCAGTTTTGTCTATGCTCTGAGCTGCTGATTGCGTCCCTTTACTCTGGGAACCTGGACTAGAAGCTCGTTTTGGAGGATACCAAAAGGAGTGAAAAAGTTCCCCTTCAACCGCCTGTGTTTGTCTCATCCGACTTGTTAGCGTCGGATACAAGGGGTCAACCGTGTTTGGAACGAGCCACTGGTCCCTTGGCAGTGATTAAAAAATACTGAATTGACTCCGTACCAACGCCTTTTCAAGGGATTGATTAAAATATCAATTTAAAGCTGTCGCGCGACCTCAACCCCTCAAGAAGTTAAACGAAGGCGGTAGAAATACGCCGTCTAGGATGTGCGCATACCACGTGCCATTGTTTGCAGTGCTGCTTTCTCAGCTTCGTCGTAGAGAAATGTCGTTAAAAATTCGCCCTCTTAAGGGCTTCGAGCTCGGAGCGTAGAAGTGGTAGATTGAGGGATTAAACTGAATTATCGATGAGTAGTGGTGTGTGGTGGTAGACGGAACAAAAACGCAATAACTGCAATCACGTGTCATGCATGCGTTCGCGCGTATCCGGACGCAAACGGCGTAAGATGCTGGTGTCGTTCACAGCATCCTTTCACAGGAAAAACGACGCCATTGCAAACAACACGCCTTCGATTGACGTAAATTTGATTTCCATTGGAGAAGCACCAGTGCAATCCTATTCGAGCCAGGGTCACAGGTTGCCGCGGCGTGACAAAAGGGTTTCCACTATGATAAACAAATTTCACTGTTTTCCTTCTGCTGCCAAAATTTTCTCAAAGGTGATCGATTTTCAATTTCGTCTGATTGCATACCAAGTGTCAGAGAAAAGTGGCTACTCGTGAGGGATGAAAAAATTCCAGAATTCTGCACTTTACCCTTCAATTGGGACGAAAGAGGAAGTATGATATCCTGTCAGTTACGCTAGAGCCGCCGTAACTACGACATCAATTGAGTGACGTTATTCACAATATCCGACATTTCACTGATACGAATGTCTGACACGAATTTGTTATTTACTTGTTCATGAAATCAAGCTTAACCCTTTCACGACCAAGGGAAATATTTTTCTCATCTACAAAACTCTTTACTGTTTGTTCAACTTTTATCAAAACGATACTTTTGAAACGAAACGTCAAAGAAAATATTATGTCAAAGGCGGCAAATGTCTTTCTGAACGAATAAACAAAAAAGAACTATCAAAATTAATTGCTCCAAAACCAAACCATTCGACTAACAACAACAACTTAGTATTTGAAAAGTTGAATTAATATTTTTTTTATAGAAATTGCTCAAATCTTGATTTTAGTATTTTTAATATGTCTATCTAGAATTTTTTATATGTTTAATATTCTATTGGAAAGCAAATAAAAGAAATTCCATAGTTATACTAGTCATTTTTTTACTTTTATGGTTCTTCGGGAAAAATTTTTCCAATGAAATTATAGAAAACCTACTCAGACTGCTAGATTTCTGCTGATATTGTCTTATTTTACAGCCCAAATAACCAAAATATTGTGTTGTACTGCCAATTTTAATCTTGAATAGCTTATGGTCATGAAAGGGTTATTCAAGTTAAGTTTGTATTGCATTTGTATTCAATTCTACATCACTGTGAACTTTATCTTAGAACCTTATTTTATAACTTCATACATAATGTCTGCAATTGGCTTGTGTTTTATTCTCTTCTCACCCCATCTATGTTGGGGTAAGAAGTGGGACGCATAATCATCCGTATTTTTCTCATTTTCGCGTTTCAATCGAGGATTAATTATTCAGCTAATGATTTTTTAAATGTAAAATTAATCATCCAATCATTCAACCACAAACCTGCTCGTATTGAAACTATCTCCAAACTCTCAAAACGAATTGGTTGACACAACACTTCACCTCACTCCTGTTTTACTAACACCAAAGGCTCAAAAGCAAACAATAAATAAATAATGCTATAATTCAAAACACCCAAGAGAATGACTACAAGTCGGTTGGACTCCACTTCAGCCTCCATGTTGTGCCAAGAAGCTGGAAGTTAATTCGCAAATCGCGAGTTGTTCTGTTACGGTGCGACGACGACGTTTCCTTCTTCCATGTTAGTTTGAGAAACGGTGATTGCGTGTTTCCGCATGAGAGAAGGTATGTTGGTGTGCGTAGATGGAACACAGAGATGGAAACATGTAATCGTAAATTGAAAAAGTCAGAACACGCTAAGAGTCGTCGTCGTTAGAATTTCCCGGCCGCTTCAGACGGAAAGGCAAACCTCCGGCGAAAACGCTCTGCGCACGTTCATCGTCGTTAACGAATGAGAAAGCGTTCTCGTCGATGGCCTCCGGTTCTTTTCTGGGAGGGTTGGCGATGGCGACAGCTGACTCGACCACCCGTTGCGCGGATCTGACTTTGGCGTCGTGTTCTGAATCCGATCTGCGCTCGGATCACATACCCAACACCCCAACCAGCAGAGCAGCATCTCACCCCACGTTGGACCACAGCGGGAAATCGCAGCGGGTGGGGAAGTCAAAAGGTAACCCTCCGAATCACTCTTCCTCTTGATCGGAATCGAAAAAAAGTTCGAGTCAGATTCTATCAATAAAATGGTGTCGAATGTATATGTGTGTGGTTTCGTGGAAACCAAACACCGTCAGCATCGCAACGATCTCGAGAATTCAAAAACATAAACATAACTTCTTACCTCGAACGCAAAACTTTGCGAAGGCTGAATTCACTCTCAGAGAAAAGAAAAGAAACATACAAAACCTTACCTCAGTGATGTCAAACTCGTTTCACCTTGCGGGCCGCATTTCCTCCCAAAATAGGTTCGCGGGCCGCATTTCCTCCCAAAATAGGCTCGCGGGCCAAACCATATAATTGATTGGAGTGATGAAAATATGTTCTTAACAATGTGGTTTTATCTTAACAGTCAATCATGTTTTACATTTTCACATTTTTTCATATTATATTACTTCTTATAAAATTTATAAATTTTGAGTAAAAGAGAGGGTTTGTTGCTCAATCATTTTCCAAATTTTAACGAATTCAAATCAAGTTTATTGAAATATATGTTGCAGTTCAACACTATTGTGTATTTTGTTAATGATTTTAGAAAAGTAAAGGTATTGTTATTACAATAGCTAACTTATTGCTCCGCATTTGTTATTTTGTTTGGAATGGTCTTGTAGTATAGAAACGTTTGTTTTCTATAAACACTATTTATCCACTTGTCTAGAAAAATCTGTGTAAAACCCTTGCCTCAAAGTTGCATATCACTTTCTTATTGAAATAGTTTAAATTGACATTCGTTCAGTTCTCTTGCAATTCGCAGTTCGTGAAAAAATTTACATTAAATATTTTGGTAATTGCTATAAGCCAATACTCAAGGATCCAAACTTTCGATGTAATGTTTTAAAGGGGTCGCGGGCCGCACCCAATGGTCTTGCGGGCCGCATGTGGCCCGCGGGCCGCATGTTTGACATCCCTGCCTTACCTCAAGACGGGACATCCATCGGTTTCGCACCAAGCAATGGTTCGAATAAGGTTGTAGCCACAAAACCACATCGATCCTTCATCCACTACTTCTCCTCGAAGTCAAAGTGTGTGTTGCAAACGACGATCATATGCACTCAATATTCATTCTTCATAAATTCAAATCTCAATAACACGTTAAATAAATACTGGACCGTAAAATAAACACCCGAAGCGAATTGCTTTTCGTGCAACGATCCAAGATTGCGGACAAAGGAAGAAGAGATCGGTTTGAGAAGATGAAGACTCTCCGCGCCTAAGGAAGTGTCCGAATGAAGCGATACCAAATTTTGGAAGATCCCAAATATGTTCGCTGAGGACGGGAGGTATGTGTGATCTCCACGGCAGAAATTTTGTAGCCTGGCTTGGTTTTATGCAATGCGAAATAAAATTTCTTCGTTATAACAGTTCCTCTTTTGCTCTTCTTGCGTTTGGTTAGGCCATTGGTATTAGCATAATCTTGTTAAAAAAATTACGATTTGCCCGTTTTTTTTCTATTGAATCGCATATGGCGTTCGAGGTAATAAATTTGAAGATATTTAACACCACTTGAACCTTGGGAGTCTGAAAAACTGAAGAGATGCGATTACGGCCTCTTTCGGAACATGCTAGTAGTTACCTTAACGTCGCCCACAGTTTGGTTTCTTTGGTAAGGCGTAAAACGGTTTGTGCGATGTGTGCTGCTGTTGGAATGCGCATTCTCTTTAATGCATACGAAAAATGACTGCTAATAAAAGAAGTGATAACATTTATACCATATCGACTTTACATAATGTAAACATTTGCCCCCTTTCAGCTTGTATTTGCCAAATGGCTAACGGTTTTTTGTTTCTCACTTTCGTTACAGGTAAATCGATATTGCATCCAACCGATCTTGCATTGAACTTGAAAGCTAAGGTTTACTTTCCCGGACAGTCACATAACATATAGTTACGTTACACTCAACCAGTCTAGACAGAAAGCATCACGCTAGACACAACATCCGATAGATGACATTGTTGCAGTCTTCACAACAACGGCACGTAGAAAGCATCACGCTAGACATAACATCCGATAGATGACATTGTTGCAGTCTTCACAACAACGGCAAGTTCTGGCTGACGCAATATCTTCAAGGCGACAGATCATCAACGATAAAGCATGATCATGCATGTTCCCTGGCTACGGAAGTGCAGCAGACATTCAAGGCGACATTCCACGACGGCCTGGAAGCAAAACAAATCATCAGGAACATCACCCCCTATCGGCATTCTCACGAGCGCTACTATAAAAGCAGGGCAGCAAGTAGGGACCAGTTCAGTTCTATTTCTACTTTTGTAAGAGTTAGATCTCAAACTTGTGCGTTGAGCTTGTAATTTATAAAGAATAAATATTTTTTTATGAGTTATTAAGCAGCAACCACATAATTGGCGCAGCCGGGTAGGCGTTTGAGGAAGTGATCTAGTAGAAAAACAGTGGAAATCTTTTGGAATATAAACCAAAAGAAAGTGATTCCGCAAAGTGTGCGAAATCTAAAAGTGACTTTGTGTATAACAGAAGTACGAACATCACAAGTGAAATCGTCCCGCAAGGAGTGCGAACATTGCTAGTGAAACTGTGCTTCAAAGTGCACAAACATTTTAGAGAGATCGCCCATAAGCATCCGCAAGCAACACAGACCCTGTAACCAGAGTCGCTGAGGAGTTGAGGATCCCCCGCTACTGGACATGTGGAGTACCACCAACGTTCTTCACGCCCACGCCCAAACACGACTAAGCAACAAAGTGAGTCATTTCATGTTTTTGTAATTCGGAGGGAGTACTACCAGATAGGGCCCACGTTTTATCGAATGTGAAAGTGAACTCATTAATGACGGTAAACTAAAAGTGTTACTTTCATTTCGTGAGGAGTACTACCAGATAGGGCCCACGAACCAAATCGCGAGTAAAGATTATTTTCGTGAACACGTACGCGCACTACGAGATAGACGTGACGCCTAACTGAAGTAATTTTTTCTTGTGTCCTCAAAAAACACTACTAGATAGATTTTTTGGGTAGGGAAATATCATACTACTAGATAGGTGATAGATCCAAATCAAGGGAGTACTACGAGATAGGGCCTTTGAGAAAAAACAAAAACCCCCAAGAAGAGTTTGTCCTGGATGAAGGGTTCCAAAAAGAAGACCGCGTTGAAAAAGGTCAGAGAACTCCTTACACGCACAGACAGCCCAAACTCAGATTCAGATAGTTCGAGTTCACAACAATCAGAAGAGTATTCACACGTACCGCTGAGAACCGAAAACCTAACTCTTGAATCATTGAGCCTACAACACCACGAAATGGATGTTGAAACTCTAAAAAACCAAGTTGCAGCCTTGCAACAGATGGTAGAACATCTACAAATACAACAACAACAAGGACCAAATTTGTCATCAGGAAACCATGTAGGAAATTCTTACGAAGCCTTATGCAAAATCCCTGATCCAATCAAGTCAATTCCAAAATTTGACGGAAACAGAAAACAACTAACATCATGGCTAAACACAGCCGAAGGCACATTACGAATATTCCAAGGAATCGTATCTGAACAACAGATGCGAATTTTCACAACCGCAGTAGTCAATAAAATTGAAGGAAAGGCTAAAGACATACTTTGCTTAGCTGGAAACCCTACAACCTTCGAAGAAGTCAAGCTTATCCTGATTAACGCGTTAGGCGATAGGCAGGAATTGACATACTATAAGAGCCAGTTGTGGCAAACGAAAATGGCGGATGGAATGTCAATCCATAAGTATTATAACAAATGTAAGGAAATCATCCAAAATATAAAAACATTGGCAAAACAAAAAGAGAAATATCTCAATCATTGGGATGCAATAAATGCTTTTATTGAGGAAGACGCCCTAGCAGCATTTTTAGCAGGATTGCGAGAACCGTACTTCGGATATGCCCAAGCCGCTTGTCCAGAAGATATGGAAGCTGCATACGCTTTTGTATGTAAATTCCAGTCACGGGAAGTGACCGCGACAAATATGGAAATTAATAGAAAACCCCAGGAGAAAAGATTCCCACCAAAGAAAGAAGACTTCTGGTCTTACAGGGAAGACAACAGACACCATAAAGAAGAATATAGGAAATCGGAGGGTTACAACAAAACCCAAAACAACCAAATAAAAACTAATAATAATAACCTTCCACAACCCATGGAAGTAGGATCTGTGCGCAGTAAACTAACCCTGAACAGGAAACAGATCAATAACAATGAAATTTCAGACGACGAACCATGCGAAGACGTCGATCTAAATTTTTGTTGGACGCAGACTCACGAAGAAAAGACGTAAATTATCTTCCATACTTCATCAGCACTAACTATGTTACTAAAAAAACAATAAGGATTCTGATAGATACCGGAGCTAATAAAAACATAATTAAACCTGACGTACTTACTAACGTTAAAGATGTACCCGAAGTTAACATAAAAAATATTTCTGGAACCCAGAAAATAAAGCAAAGGGCAATTGCAAATCTTATAGGACAAAATGTGCCCGCACAAACCTATTATGTGTTCAAATTCCATAACTTTTTTGATGGAATACTAGGATCAGAATACCTAGCAAAGACTAAAGCTAATGTTAGCTACAAAGATGAAAATATTATTATCGGAAAAACTATAATCCCATTTTATAAATACTACCCGAAAACCAAAACGTACTCACATAATATTGAATTGGATTCTAACAAAGATGGTGACTGGTTTGTCCCAACTTATCAAAAACTACAAGATGGATCTTTTATCGAACCCGGATTATATCGGTCGATAAACAAGAAAACCACTGTACGCATAATCACAAACCGTCAAAAACCACCAGTTTTTGAAAACGGAAAACTTTCCTTGAATGTTAACAATTTCGAAACGTTAACTCCAATACCGATCAATGCAAAATTCTTAAACAAAGAAGACATTACGAAGCTAATAGCTATGAATCATCTAACAAGCATTGAAAAAGAACAGTTAATTAAAATTTTAATTGATAACCAGCAAGTGTTATTGAAACCAAATGAAAAACTATCGTCCACTACAGTAATCAAACATCAAATTGTTACTAACGACGAACTACCCACGTACTCTAAATCCTACAGGTATCCCCATCACTTCAAAAAGGATGTGGAAGAACAAATCGAGGAAATGTTAGAAACAGGAATAATTAAGCATTCCACAAGTCCATACTCTTCACCAATTTGGGTCGTACCCAAGAAGATGGATGCCTCAGGGAAAAAGAAAATAAGAGTTGTCATCGATTATCGAAAGTTGAACGAAAAAACCATCGATGATAAATTTCCTATTCCACAAATAGAAGATATTCTCGACAGCTTAGGAAAATCGGAATATTTTACTACTCTAGATCTCAAATCAGGATTTCATCAAATAGAAATGGATCCTATTGACAGTCAAAAAACAGCCTTCTCAACAGATAGAGGACATTTCGAATTTACTCGAATGCCTTTTGGATTGAAAAATGCACCAGCAACATTTCAACGTGCAATGAACAGCATTCTTCAAGAATTCATTGGAAGAATTTGCTACGTTTATTTAGATGACATAATCATAATTGGACACAATTTAAGAAAACATTTAGAAAATGTGTCAACAATACTTAAAAGACTTTCTGAATTTAACTTAAAAATTCAGCTAGATAAATGTCAATTTTTGAAAAAGGAAACCGAATTTTTGGGACATGTCATAACACCAGAAGGAATAAAACCAGATCCCTCGAAAATAGAAAAAATAGGAAACTGGAGTTTACCCAAAACGCAAAAGCAAATAAAACAATTTCTCGGATTAACCGGATATTACAGACGTTTTATCAAAGATTACGCCAAACTAACAAAACCTCTTACGAAATATTTAAAAAAGGATCAAACCGTGAATCATAAGGATGAACAATTCATTAAAGCCTTTGACACGCTTAGAAACATTTTGACGTCCGATCAAATATTATCGTACCCTGACTTTAATGTACCATTTATATTGACCACTGACGCTAGCAATTTCGCTTTAGGTGCAGTATTATCTCAAATACAAAATGGAATTGAAAGACCCATAGCTTTCGCTAGTCGTACATTAAACAAAGCCGAAATAAATTACTCAACAACAGAAAAGGAAGCCTTAGCAATTATCTGGGCAGTAAACAAATATTACCCCTATCTTTATGGCCACAAATTCACACTTTTAACTGACCATAAACCACTAACCTTTATAAAAACATCGACAAAGAACTCTAAAATCCTAAGATGGAGGTTGGAACTAGAAAATTTCGATTACGAAATTAAATATAAAGAAGGAAAAACTAACGTAGTGGCAGACGCCCTAAGTCGTAAAGATCCTGAAAATATTAATCAAAATTGTCTTTTTTCAGAGAAGCAAGAAAATCCAAAGGAAAAACAATGCACAATGGATATCAACGTTAACGAAAATCTTTCTATTTCAGATTCTCAAATAAATAATCCCCCGGAATCCCGAATGGATGACCCATTGATATCTGAGAACACTTCTGATGATGATACAGTACACTCTGCAGACACATCAGATAATTATTTTATCCACTTTTCAGAAAGACCAATCAACTATTATCGGAATCAGATAATCTTCAAGTTGGCAAATTTCTCAACTGAACTAAGAGAAACCCCATTCACCAACTATCAAAGAGTCACAATTTGCAACAAAGAATATACGGAAAGCATTATAAAGGATTGCCTACTACGATACCACAACAATAAACAAACAGCAATAATGGCCCCTGAAATCATAATCCCTATAATTCAAAATGTTTACAAAAATCTTTTTAGTGACCATGGCCATTTCGTTCTTACGCAAAACATTGTGGAAGATGTGACAAATGAGCAAAGACAAGACGCGATCGTTACAAAAGAACATGAGCGTGCTCATCGAGGCATAACCGAAATGGAATCCCAAATAAGAAGAAGTTTTTTCTTTCCAAAAATGGTATCAAAAATTAAAATAGCTTGCAACTCATGTAGGATCTGCAACATACACAAATATGAGAGAAAACCATATAACATTAAACTTTCACCTCGACCAATAACTTCAAAACCTTTTGAACGTGTTCATATGGATATCTTTCAAATTGATAATAACAATTTCTTGTCACTGGTAGATTCATTCTCAAAACATGCACAATTTATTAAAATGGAGACAAAAAATCTTACCGACGTAAAAAATGCATTAGCCCAATACTTTGCATCATTTAATATACCGTCACAAATCGTTACAGATCACGAAACAACCTTTAGATCGGTACAATTGAAAAATTATTTAGCAAACCTAAATGTTGAATTACTCTATACATCCTCGTCAGAATCTAATGGGCAGGTAGAAAAAACACATTCAACAATAATCGAAATATTCAACACAAATAAACATAAATTCTCAGATACAGATACAGTAACAAAAGTTGCGATAGCAGTTTCCCTGTACAACAATTCAGTTCACTCGTCAACTAAATACGCACCAAATGAAATCATTTTTAACCAAACGAACAATTTCCTGAACACAGAGGAACTATTTAAGAAAATAAAAACTAACTTGGAAAAAGCTAGGATTACTCAAATTAAAAGAAACGATAAACGAGAAACCCCTCCAGAACTTAAACAAAATGATGAAGTTTTTGTTTTACCAAACGTTAGGAAAAAACTAGATCCTAGAGCCAAACCATTTAAAGTACACAGCTCAAGGGATAAAACGTTTAAATATTAAGAATATTAAGAGACATAAATCAAAAATTAAACGCATTAAAAAGTAACCATTACATTACTCATTACAGATGTACTTAATCACGATGATTATAATCGCATATGTCGCGAATACCCTCGGAGGAACCCTTCAAATACGAAACCTAAATCAGGACCCGATCTTATTACTGGAAAAACAAGATTGCAAAATTCAGACAGGAAACCTAAAAATTGTCCACCCAATTAACCTCACTAATATAGGAGATAATGTTATGAGATTTCAAACAATAGCTAGTAAGATTGATAAAAGCTTGCCTATATCGAACCTCATAGCAGAACGCAGTAGGGAAATAAGAAGCAGGTTAGGACAACTAACACCAAGTAAACGTGTTAAACGTTGGAATGCCATAGGCACCGCATGGAAATGGATTGCAGGATCACCAGATGCCGTAGACCTTGGTATAATCAACAAAACATTGAACGATCTTATAAGCGAAAACAACGCGCAAATCAGCATCAACAACGTAGTTAATTCAAAGATAGCCGAAATGACAGAAACTATCAATGAACTCATTGAAAAACACGCAAACAAAGATAAAATTCTACTACAAGAATTAGATGCGATCACACTACTAGTCTACATGGACACCACCAATCGAATCCTCGAAGACATAGAAGATACTGTACTTCGAACACGTATCCAATTGACAAATAGTAAATTGTTGTCATTAAACGAGATACTCGCAGTCGAAAAAATTATCAACGATCAAGGAATAAGTACAGATTTTCCCGAGCAAGCATTGAACTTCGCTATACCAAAAATAGCACTGAATGGGAAAACACTTCTCTACATACTACAAGTTCCAAAACTGAAAGCTACATGCAAAATCTTTCAGATTGAACCGCTACCAATCAACGATACAACAATAACAAACATCCCGATGTACGTTGTACAAAGCGAAGAAGAATTATACGAGACTATCAAACCATTCGATACCATACAATTGGGAGAATACATCAGACCATTTGAAGATAGTTGTCTCAAACCAATGTTAAAGGGAAAAGAAAGCAGCTGTATGGCAGTTACAGATAAAAACACGAAAGTTACCCTCATTGGCAATAACAAGATTTTGATCAGAAACAGCGCCGATTTAGAAGTTAAATCAGATTGCGGACCGGATGACCGAACACTACAAGGCAACTTCATCCTTAACTTCTATAATTGTACGGTGACAATTAATAACCAAACGTTCGAAGCGGAAGAAATAACGAACAATGCGAAGGAAATACAAGGTGCCTATCCCAATCTCAAACTAAATTGGAACGTCATACACCTACCAAACATAACAATCATGCAGAATGAAACAAAGCTGCATCGAAAACAGCTTGAGCACATAGCATTAAAGCAATATTCCCATATGAAAATGACATTTTCATTATTCGGTGGAACTTCGATTGCATTTATACTCTTGATAATTGTAGTAATTGTTTGCCAGAAAAAGAAACAATCCGTGAAAATCATAACACCACAAACTACGAAGATCGAGAAACGACGGAAAAAGGCTAAAGATAACCAGAAGTTCGAGGACGTACTTTAGTCTACCCCCGGAGGAGTTACGTTACACTCAACCAGTCTAGACAGAAAGCATCACGCTAGACACAACATCCGATAGATGACATTGTTGCAGTCTTCACAACAACGGCACGTAGAAAGCATCACGCTAGACATAACATCCGATAGATGACATTGTTGCAGTCTTCACAACAACGGCAAGTTCTGGCTGACGCAATATCTTCAAGGCGACAGATCATCAACGATAAAGCATGATCATGCATGTTCCCTGGCTACGGAAGTGCAGCAGACATTCAAGGCGACATTCCACGACGGCCTGGAAGCAAAACAAATCATCAGGAACATCACCCCCTATCGGCATTCTCACGAGCGCTACTATAAAAGCAGGGCAGCAAGTAGGGACCAGTTCAGTTCTATTTCTACTTTTGTAAGAGTTAGATCTCAAACTTGTGCGTTGAGCTTGTAATTTATAAAGAATAAATATTTTTTTATGAGTTATTAAGCAGCAACCACATAATTATATGTGTACCCGCAAGAGGAGGATGTAGACGATTTGCTTTTAGGTTTCACCGCGGATCGATTGTAGTCAACCGATATAAAACTCGGCTAACATGTTTATGTTTTTCAACAATCGTGTCCGAAGTCCGGAGGAAAACTCGATAGAATGGAGTGAAGAAAAATGTACCACACAAACAAACAACTGAATCTAGGAAAACAGAAATAAACTCAACCACAGATCACAAATGCGACGCGATTTATCGCTTGTGTCAACTTGTGTACGTAACAACAGATACGCATCCTAGCTGATGTTTGGAACTGTGTGCAGAATCGAAGTCACGTGAATGGGTTGCTATGGTTAAGAAATAACAATTTACAATACCCTCCTAACTGTCAATCAAAGATCCACTACAAAATGTCGGTTTATGTCATGGTCGATTGTGGTGGAATCCTTTTTTTTCACTTTCTCTGTTGGTTTGTTTATCTCCCCGTAGGACAAGGATTTACTATAGGAACTGACCAGCAGAAGGGTAAAATTGTTATTCCTAAAAATGTGTAAACCATGAAAAAGGGTAAAATGATATGTCCTTCAATTCAACTGAAACTGCAATAGCAATCCTCCGACCCGGGGATTGTCAATGCTGCAGTTTTTTTTCCTATCCCTTCGAAGCCGAACCACTACCACCATTTCCGTGCCTTGCCATTAGCGGAAGTAGACACATCTACTTCTCGGTCATTTGACAGAGACCGGTGCGGAGTTGTGTGTGGATGTCTTCTGTGTCCATAAATCACTTCCTACCGTGTGCACGAGAATGGCCAGGAACGTTTCATCCCGCAATAACGTCGGCTGGAGTGTAACGCCGGCAGAGATTCTTGGCGGAAGGAAACCAGAGTAAGATAGAGAAGAGGAACAAAAGAGTGTTGTTGGTAGTGGCCACCGATGTCGTCGTCCTTATCGCTGTTTGATGGAGTTTTATCAACTTGGCGGAAGTTCGTCTATTCTTCGTCGCGACGGATTGCTCTAGCTGGTCAGTAGTCCGGTGGTAAGGGGTGATAAAGGGGTATATCCTCGCTCCCAGTAGTGAGCGGCACCAGGAGTCCCAGGGTGGTGGCCCGCACCGTCACATTGTGTCAGAAATTTAAATTAATGACATCTCTCAGCCGGGACGAGTTCCAAAGAGAGAGTTCCAAATGCATGGGATGACGATACAGATACTACTGGAAGAGCGACAACCTTCGGTTAGCAACAACAACAATGTTTATGGGATTGTTATAGTGCGTCTATGGCATCAATAAACTAAATGTTTCTATCAATCAATTCAAGTACCAGGATAACCAGCTGCTGTCTCTTGAAGTCTTTGGTTCTGACCCGTTCTGCTTCCGGTAAAAGCTTACGTTCCGTTGGTATTACTTATCGTTTAGCTGCCCAACCTGTTAAACGAAGGACTTCAGATTTAGACGAACACACAGCAACTCGGAGCTTTTCTATTCCGTCGAAATGATTACTATTCGTCCCTAATGGACCTTCCTTTGCAAGAGTAAGCGATTCCCAAATTGCAATCGATACTTTCGAGAAGCAGAAAGAGCGGGACGTTAAGAGTATCAATTTATGGTAGTAGGAAGAATAGTTTGAGAAGTTTGGAGAAAGGTAGCATTCCTCAACCACCGCCTTCCTTAATACTCGAAAATAAATCGTTTAACCTTAACACCTACGACAGTCGGATAAGAAATTGTTGCACGTACCAAGACAAACTACAGCAACTTCGATCCGGAATCCGGGCGAATTTAGCAGTAGCATTTTTTACATTCTCTACGTACAGTTTGCCGCCAAGGAGTGTGTTTTAAAACGATCATCAGGTGCTAGGTCTTACGCATGTTACCCTCTATTATTCTGACTGTTCCATAAACGATATTGTTTACATCCTCATCATCTACCCCACAGATGTAAACTAACCCAGAGTTCATTTGAGCAACCATTAAAATATACATTAACTGGGTGAGGGAACCCCAACGCCAACATGCTAACCAAATTTCAGAGGAGCAATATGAAAATTCCTCCCATTTGACGATTCGCACCGGTATGCATCTCCAAAGGAGGTATGCCTTTTTTATCGATAACATTAGATATTCTTTCAAACTGGGAGCACGCCCCAGAACACACAATTTTCTCAGCAAACGATCCTAGAAGCGCCACATATTGCTTTTCTTCAATTAATCGTTCAACTTATTCCAGGATCTGGCTAGTCCGGATGTAAATATAGACGTCTTGATCGTCTCGTGTCGCGTCGTCGTCATGGTAGAAAAAGAAAAGCATTACCATTACCGTTCTATAGACACCTACAATGGAAGCTTTAAAAAACATCATCGGCATGCAGATTTAATTGTAGGTCTTGTTTCGTAAACCTGCCAGCAGACGAAGACACTAGAAAAAAAAAATCTGTTTCCGCCTGGGCTATCCTCTATGCTTGGGATCATCTAGGAGCCAGAAAAAGGCATAAAACACCCAGCGGAACGCTAATTTATTACCTCTGGAGCAACGCGCGCGGACGTGCCGCCTTTACGTCGAACTTAGGTGAACAATGAGAGAATGCAAGATTCAACAGTGTGAGGGAAGGGAGAAAAGGAAGAGGACAAACCTCGGTCTAACCTTCTAGTCGCCAGAAAACCTATCGGCAGTCTCGTTCCCAAGTCGTTAAATTAATCGTATTACCGGTCCCCACCGGGGTCCTAGAATCGCCATCGTTGGTCGTTGACTACCCCCCGAAGAAGACGTGATCCTTTCTAACTCGGCATATTTCCGTGCGAAAGACCTGTGTGGGGCTCGGAAGCTGGTCATAAATCTCTCCTCGTTTTCGGATATAGTTTGCAGACTCGATCAAAGTTTTTAGAAAAAATGGTTTTGGAAATTTTTGGAGAAAACTTGAATGAAAACTTTCATTAATAAAATGAGGAATGGCGTAACGAACATATTGGTCATGCCTGCCCCGTTTAGGGCTTACAAGACTTTTTCCTTTTGTTTCTCTGTAGATAGTCAGTCCTCTCGTACATGGTAGGGTCTTGGGATTCGAACCCACGCCGTTGAAGTGGTGTGCTGATTTTCCAACTGGCGCTACCACTTCCAGATGCAGAAAAATCTGGGGCACAAATAAAATCATCGTTCAATTTTGACACATTTCATTACAAAAAATGGTTTTTCAATAGACTTTCATGTCACCATGGAAAATTATGCGCTCAATTCGCAAGGCGTGTTTCAATTCCCGTGGCTTCTGCTCGATTTTCTTCACTGCTGTCCGTGACCGTTTTCCCAAAAAAAAAAAAATGCAGTGCAAATGCTGCTTTCATTTTTTACATGGGTGTGTTTTTTTTATTGGTATGTTTACAATGCACAAAATTAGTTAAATTTTCAATCATGATTGTATCGCAAATGGTTTTCCACTACCATTCTACAGCGTCGCTGTTATCCGGTTTCGTTTGGGCGCTGACCAATTCACCGATCAACTCACCACAATGACACAATATCAACTTTGTATTGGCGTTCGTAATTTAATTCTCTGCAACACGATGGACGTTCGTACTCATATCGTTATCGAAAATGTGGTGATGTGGATCGGGGAGCATGTTTACGGGGGTAGTGTTATGTACATGAGAAAAAAGCCACAACAAATTAATAATAAGCCCACAGTTTGAGACAAGAGTATTGCATGTAGACTCTTAAATGCTTTTCGTAAAAAAATCCTACCTAAAGAGGTATTTCATCGACTATTTAAAAACACTTGCACTTGATTTATATGTGTCACTTTTCTTTAAACCTCTTAAGGTATCACATTCATCTCAAACTTCTATGGGGGATCATAAAAATGTGCTTGTCATAAATACAAATCACTTGCAACCGTCGATTAAAACCCATCTCACACCATACCGTTTCGGTAAAATTTCTCCCCGCAGATTGCTTGTTTTTAATTGGTTTAATGAATGACAACTACGGTTGGCTATAATCCCGATACGCACTAGTGGTGTGTGTATGTTTGAGTGCATGGCAGCGTGGATAAAATTAATCGATTAATGCATCCCAACGCACGCATAGACTGCATGCAAGCGGTAAAGAGAGATAGTGAACAGCTCTCTCTATCCGACGGAGCAACGGTTATCATTAATGAGCTAAATGAATTGGCGCTCATTATTTCCGTGAATACATTATTAATTGTTTTTGCAGTTTCCATTCCGGGAAAACGTGGTGCATGCCTCAAAATTGGTCTAATTGTGGAGTGCATCTCAAATGGGTCATGTTGTGATTTAATCCCGGTGGTCGACTAAGGAACACTTGAATTGAATGTTAAATTTATTTGTGGCAGGAAAAAAGAACTTTCAATATCGATACTGCAACAATATTCTGGACTGTGCTTCATGAATGTGAAAACACCCATCTTCCAGTCGCACAACTTAAGAAGTGTTAGAAACCCGCATCAAAGACGTGTTTGATTTTACCACTCAAATTATTCGCCGGCTCGTCAACTTCCGTGGTAAAACACTACAAGCAAAGGTAAGGGTGGCGCCGCAAGGAAAATCAATTATGCCGGTACTTCCGAAATCCTCACGACCGACCGGGTTTCCCAGCTTTCGTTTCCGTTCATCCGTTTGAAACAATGCTCTCCAAAACTGCGAGGGGTGAGAGTAATCACGTCCAACACCCTCGACCATGTGTGAAGTTCGTGCGTGGACACTTCAAAACACCAATCGACGGATATCCCGCATTTATAGACGCGCAGACATTTTAGTTTCACATGGAGTAGGTTGTGTCGGTTAAATATTTTTACGGAATTCGTTTGCCTTTCGATTGATCTATCCATTAATCTTCATTGAATAAGGCTACGATCAATAAAAGTTCGTTTCTGAGTGTTGGTGTGTAAATTCATACATTTCGTAAAATATTTCAATATTTATTAATCTTTGAACGATTTGTCTCAATGCTTGGTAATTCCAATAATTGTGACGTATGTTCCCTTGCCTTCAACTCATGAATTCCGAAAACTGTAGGCTTCAACAACTTCAACATAGGTAATTGGGAGGCAAATGCCCGAAAATTAAAATTAAAATTATTGAACGAGGTGTTTTTTATATTTACATTCATTTTTGAAAAAAGATCAAAATTCAACGAAAAGAAGTATCAAAATGTTGTATGACAAAGTTTTATGATGGAATTTTTTAAATTTTTTTTTACGCCAGTTCTTACAACAACTTTACTATTTTGATACTCTATTCAAAAGGGTTTAGTATTGCTTTGAAAACATTAAATCATCATTCACGTCCCCGCTTTCAGTATATTTTTAATCGTCTGACCCTTTTTAGGAAATGTATGGTGATCCCTGGCTTAAACTATCGCTTATATGATTTCAGAAATATTAATTTTATTCTGTTTTCTCTGTAAAATGTTAGAGTGTTACTTAATTTTGTTTTAAATTGTTTAAGTCAGTTGAAAAAAGTGTTTGTGCATTTTACACCACCGGAGCATCTTGCCACACTTTTCCTTACTACTCTTCAATCACCAATCGTTTGTCTACGCAAAAAAATGAAAGTGCATCGAGTGGGACAAATGGCGAAACTACAAAAATGTCACCAGCCCCTCGGTCCAGTACAGTCTTCTCCATTAAAATGCACAACTCAATTACGCACTCACGCGACAGAACTTCCACTTCCGTTCCCAATTGGAGCTGAGCCCATCAAATTTGACACTTTGTCACACACCTCTACCGAAAAGAGAGAGAGTCCACTCGAACGTTGTTTCCCAAGCGACGGATGTCCCTTCTGCCCGGAAACACTCTACAACACGTCGTTCAAGAGTTCACTCTGAAGTGATTTTTTTTGCTTTTCCCGTTCTTTGGGTGCGTTTTGATAGGAACAAAAATAGCACGTTAGAAATACAGCACAACGTACACTCTCACACACATCATTCGTCGCCGAAACACAATGCGTTTTATTGAACTCCCAAAGTCCTGCAATTGCATTTCGTTGAGGGATGGGATTTGCTAGGACCAACTGTGCATCAACTGCAAAATCGAATGGAAACTCCTCTCAAAACAATACGAAAACCGAAACCAAACTGGAATAATTGAGGGTAACTGATGTACCCTAACCTCACTTACTACAGAGGGGGTAAGGCGCGAACAAACAAATTCGCATTCGCCATACTTTTGCCGTCATCCTCATCCTCTGACTTGCTTATTCAGGATTATTCATCAACATGCCGCGCTTACATTAAAACCAACCTTTGTCGAAGACGATTTGTTTCTGCATGGAAGCTCGTTTTTCCTTGGCCGAGGGTACGAACATCATCACAGATTCAAAAAGAGTCGCTCCCGGATTCATCTCATCGGTTAGGCGGCAAGAGGAAAGGAAGTAATGTAATTAAATGTATCCGTGAAATGCTCCATGAAAGCAGCTTGTATTTTCCCGTGATCATCTCTATCACTCTCTCTATCTCTCTTTCGAACCATGTGATTGAACCGCGTGAGGCCCAAAAAGAACAGGGGACACCAAAGGACATTCGCTGGTCAAAAAGCGAGGAAACACTCCGATGGTGGTTATACGGCTAGGGGAGATTGTGGTGTAATTGTGGTGTGGATCTGGTTTGATTTTTATTTTCCAAATTGTTTACCACCCTGGATCCTGTTAGCATGTCTATCATCACCTGGACGTGCGACGTGATTTAAAAAATCTGTTCTAGTTTTATATTCTCACTGTTTTTCAAAGGAGTTCTTGTTGAGTTCTTACATATTTATATTGACTTGTTTGCGTCTTTAAATTACGATAAACATTTTAACGGATCATTAGACGTATGTTTATATCTTCCCTTCTAATTAAGCAATAAGCAGCAATGGCTGTATTTAATAATTTAAATTAAATTAAATCAAACTAAATGCTCTCGCAATAAAGCTTCTCGAAACAAAGTTTCATGCAATTTGTCAATATAGTGGAAACGGTTATATTTTCCTTCAATTTTTTCCATCCCTCTCCGAGATACCACGCTCAATATCTTGGGGAAACATTTACCATTCCGAGGAATTTTACTCATCGTTCCGAGACAGGACGACGCCGTGGTACTTTAACGCTACTTTTGCGAAATAATTGTGTCGGCTGTGTGCCTGAGTGTAGGAGATTATTAACTCCACGACCCAGAGACGGGTTTGTTCCGTCTTTCGATTCGGTTGGTCAACCAAAGACACGATTCACGTTTTTCATCCCGTTGCGAGGAAAGTCCAGCTGTTGGATGATTTTCCAACGAAAAGAAATCTACCGCCCCGTCAATTTCACCTCTCGTGACGCTCCTTGGGATCACTGCATACACTTCTTGTAAATAGAGAAACTTCAGTGTTATTATTGCTTTTATTATTATTTTCCGAATTCGCGACAAAAACCATTTTGACCCGATTGTGAATATTTTGCTACGCTTACTTCTTCCGGCCGCGAAGGAGATGTCGAGCCTGCCCCCCCGTTTATTGACAGAACAGCAGAGGGAGGAAACAAAGTCCCAAAGCGCATTACGCTTTCAAGAATGCTGGTCGTTTGACGGGAATTTTAAAGCTCGAATCATTCCCATGACGAAAAGCGCGACAAAATGTCCAACGTAGCAGACAAGACACAGAGTTCCCACTGTCTCCATCACGCGCCCGGTTTGTGTTAATAATAGACTTAATTTTGTACAATAATAGGCTTAAAATATCGTTCTATCTTAAAACATTCCACTTGTTCGTCAAAAACCATTGAATCATCGTCGTTCGAACGGTAGTAGAGCAACACCTCTTCATGTACATGTCAAGCAAAACGTCAACGTCATGCGTCATGGTTTTGCAAATATTTCGCGACATTTCTCCTGGCGTGAAGGAGTATTCTCTCTAACTGAAAACTATAGTCTCTTTTGCCTCTGCTTGACATCGCCTGATGAACGAGATGCCGTGTCCTACACACGCCTCCTGTCAATTTTGATGAAAGATGATTTTATTTTACACTCATCTCCACTGCAGGAAAATTGTCAGTTGCCCTCTTCCCCAACGAGAGCGTGCTCCATTTCCCGTCCTTGTTGTTCCGCCCCATTCGTTTGTTTCGTTTGAAGGTATTTGTCATTCAACTTCTCAGGGAAGAAGGAAGGCTAAGTGACATGTGTAGCATTTAATTAACATCGCTTGGTGACAGCGCCACTGAAGCGGGCGGGGGAGCAAAAGGTGATGGCGTTTGCTATATGCTGCTAGCAGCCCTGTGTATCTTCACCTTATTTTTCCTTTTCTCATCAACCTTATGCATCGTTGACGCTGTCTGTTCTAATTTAATTATTATTAGCAAAGCACAACCATGGGAGGAACGGAAGAGTCCTTCTTCATGTGTGTACTAGAATGAGGTTGACACGCGACGTAAGCTGTGATTTTCCCAGGAATTTCGGGATTGTTCTTCTTTTGCTTTACTTCAGTATTACAGAAAAATATGGAACTGGAGCGTGTTGAATTAACCATAGCGGGGTGGATAGATTTTCCGATGTTGTTGGTATAATTGCCCAACGAGAGGCTGACGCCGGGAAACTAACGAATGGAAAAAAAGTCTGTAATTAGTGCCGCCGCAGTTCCCTCTATTGCGGGATCGTTTCCCTCAAATTGAACGATGGCTGATTTGGTTTGATGATGGAATGGGAAGGAAACGATAGACCTTGTAGATTCATTTGAAGTCAAGCTTCAGCATACGATTTGTAAAGCAATTACCTGCCACACAACTGTAACTGTCCTCCCCTCGTTCCAAACTGGCTTTTCCTCCGGTTTACAGCAGACCAGAGGATTTATGGTGGATCTAGTGGAGAACGAAAAAGATGTACGTGAAAAATGGTCTTTGTTTGTACTTTGTACAAATATCGAGTTTAGACCAGTTGGTGGACCAGTTGACATAAACTTATCAACCACTAGGCATATATTTCGTCCTAGAAAAGTATAAATAAGAGCGAAATAAACAACATCTCTCTCTTGATCCTCGCACTTCGCTGGCACCGTTTGGGTAACTATTTTTCGCGTCCGAAACAACGATCCGAAATTTCGCGCTTGATCAGTCTTTATCAATGAGATCGTTCTATTGGTAGAGAGGATCAACCCAAGATTCATATTCCATTCACGTAATGTCTTCAATTAAACAAGCAATCGTTTGGATGTTAGGTAGGAGCCTTTCCTTCGTACGAATTGCGATTATCTGGGAGTATTTGGGAAGATCAAATCAGCTGTAATCTAGGTCACTGGTTCGCACTAAGAAGATTAATGATTTTGTGATGATTCGTTGTGAAACTCCGCAAAAATGCTCAGACCTTGTTTACAACGAGTCTTTTCCGAGAGTTTGGTGCTCACAAAATTATTATCCAATTACCCACCTGTTTACGTATTTTCGAGTAACAGCCCAATATTGAGAAAACATAGAGGGAATACAACTTGTACCGACTACCTAGAGTTCTAGAGGTTGACTTAAAGTTGCAGATGATCTAGGACCAGATTTGTTTTGCATGTTCACTAAAAAATAAAGATTTAAATTAAAACACAAACTTGTCCACAGCATAGGAAAGATAGGAGATAGCTCATCTGAAGCTGAATGTGGCTAAACATCCACAACTTTAAGTACTTTGTACTCCCAAATATTCATAAGATTTTCATCAACAGGTGTTCTCGATTCCTATAGTTGTCAGCAAAAGTTGTAAGCACCATCCATACCTCAAACATTCCGATCAAGGTTGCTCATTTCGTTGTTAAGACGAAATTCCACAGATTGTTGAAGGAAAATGCTATGCCTCCCTCGGGAGCAATTGGCGAAGGTAGATTTAAAATAGCCTCGACCTTTACGGACACCACAGAAACCACCAGTACTTAACGAGACAGAATAGGCGCGTCTGGCTTGCGGGGATCAAATGGAAATATACATTGCACACCGTAACCCCAACTGAGAGAGATCTCTGCCCTCGATGGGGAGATGTACGGGAACATTGTGGTTTCCATTGGACCTGGGCCAGTTATAGGTAGCTAATGTGTTAGACCCTATGTGCCAATATTTCCACCCTCGAGTGTGGTATCCAATAAAATCTACGTTTCCAACCCCTACTTCTGCCAAATCGATTGATTTTCCATTATGGGATGAGTGCTACTGGGTTGAGGTTATGTAAGACTAAGTTTCCCCGGAGTGGACGTGACGCCACTAACGGCCACCCACCGCATTTCCTTCAATGGTGAAAAACAATTAGCGAATTTGTGGTGATGATTTGCTGTCCATCCCATTCCAATGTCATTTTCTTCCCTTCTTTTACTTCCTGCCAATGGTGGTCACTCCTCTAGGAAACCTAACATGGACGAGCTTCTTTCTCCGTCTGCCTTCTCCTTTCCCAACCACTGCCATCCTTCGCAGGAACCATATCGGTTTTTGTGTGGTTCCAATGGCGTCCTAAAGAAATTAATTAAACGAAGAAATTAATTGAAAAGATGCTCCTTCCATTGTCTCCACTCTCGTCGATGCCTTCCATTTCATGTACCTCCTATTCGCGTCCCATTTGGCTGTCAAACTTCCATTTTGATATGGATTTCCCTACCTCCAGTCTTGCAAACCATGCATATTCAAAAGGGAAATCATTTTCAATTCCATTCGTCCGTGCACATTGGAAAACTGTAACATTTTTCATGTTGTCGGTTTTTGCATTTCATTTTCACGCTGGAGGAAAACCTCTACGTTGTCAAAACGCGCACATCAGTTTTTCAACATTCGTTCGCTCGTTAGAAAATTTATCGAACTTTGAAAGAGCATAAACCATTTTTGCCTAAACTGGTGATTAGCTTCACTTTTTCCAGTGCCAACAATCGAGAAACCTTGAGGCACTTTTCGCATAGCTTCGTTTTTTAAATGAAGGAAGAGATTCCTCTCACTCTTTCCTTTTGGGCTTTTCGTTTCAAATGCTGAATATGTCACCGAATGGACTTTTCTTTCCATTCAAAACGAACCACTGTTGCCAATGGATGGTGTGATGAAAGGGAAGCCACGGTCGTCTCCGCCGATTATGTGAACGGAATAAATTAACTGCTGACAGTCCATAACTCTCTTGGATGACGAGGATTCTTTTTTTTTCTTCTCGCCTTGCACCGCCTATGATTTGAGGAAATTAAGCAATTAATTCTAATTAAAAGTCAGAACGTTGAAGATCTACGTTGCGACCACCAGCCAGCATCACTTGTGAGTTTGTGTGTGCGATTGTGGAAAATCTGTGGAGAAACAGACGACAGTTGCGTTTGCCATTTTCGGTTTTAACACGTTAAGCGCTACGTCGGCCGTGGGGCCGACAGTGTTCTTCCCCGTAAGCCGGCGTCGGTCTGCTTGGACCGACAGAACCCGTTAGGTAGGCCGGCGTTTCTACGAATTGCTGGCAGAACGGAAAGCAGTGCAATTTGGGCATAGCGCTTAACGTGTTAAGGTCCGTCTCAGTTCGTGGGACATTTTCTTCTCTTGTTGAGGTTCGTGACCTGAACTTGTTAAGACCTGCTACAATTAATCATTCCGGTAACTCTATGGCCTAAGACCCGATGTGACTGGCCCATCATTAAAACCAAACCAAATATTTTCAAGTCTGCCTTATAGAGTCTTTCCTTGGGAATGAGAAGGCAAATACACCGAAAACCTCAGTCACAGGCGGCATTTAAATTACAGCGAATTCACCACAACCGAACTTCGTGCTGCGTTTTGCATGATCATAGAAGATAGTTTGCTTGAAGATCTGTGAACTATACAAAAAGCGCACGACGTCAGTCGTGATACCAACATTGGAGAGCATCTTTTTCTTCAGATGTTGCAATCGGTGCTGTCGGATAAAAGAAATGCAAGGAATGGAAATGCAGATAATAGTTATTCGCATCGCGAGGGAAGTTTTTTAAATTATAAATTAGCATAAAGTTTACCATTATTCTTTGGTAGACTGAGGCCGCCATCCGAAATATATCTAGTATACTTTGGTCCGGACATGAAAGATAACGACTTCATGAAGGGTTTACGTAGTAAAAGAAAAAAGAAAATTCTATAGAAATAGAAGAAACACCCAAATGTGGTCTGTTTTCTCTACAGAAAGCCAGAAATCATCAAACCATTAACATGACTTGTTATACAGTCTGCTGCAAGTAAAATCGGACGCTCGAAAAATGAGACGGTCTGCTGTCTTTCCGCAAGCCTGCAGCATTCCCGGAACCAAATATTGACCTTCAACGTATACAATTCTTTTCATTAACTCTTTCACTACGTAAGAAAAATGAAAACGAAATCAAAATCGATTGTTTTACTGAGATTCGGCACAAAATGTGCGCGAAGACCCGAAAAGCGGACACGCAAGTAAAATCGGACAGCTAGGTTTCTTTGCCGTTTGGCGCACTGCAAGTGACTTTAGGTCGTTCTAGTACCACAAATATGAGTTGGCCACTATTGTTCTTTGTAGTTGCAAGGTAGACAACAAAATAAAGAAACAAAAATACTCCAATTTTACATAGAAGCAACAAACTTAAACTTGTTAGTATTAGACTAGTTTTTTGGAGGCCAGGTACCTGGCCCGTCGGTAACTCCTGGGTCCCCTTCCGCCCCATGTAAGGTTTCATGTCGTCCGCGTTACTTTTTCTAGTTCTTTCTGTAGAAGGTCATTTGTGTCAAATGGTGGAAAGCGGGTTAAAATACAAATTCGAATTGTGGAATTAAAAATTAGATGTGAATCTTTCTGGACCTCTTCCTGGTCCAGGTCGAAGCCCCGCAGTATCAGCTCGAAACCCGGAAGACTGTGACGCATGCTATCCCCCACCTTCTGTGTTGCTCGGAAGGATGCATCTCCCTTATCCTGCCTTGTTCGTACCAATTAACTGACCACGTTGCTACCAAAGTCGGCCAGCGCACGGTTGTTCCCGTTCCCCCTCTTATGCTGCCCCTCTCACGCCCCCTCCCCTCACTCCTCATTCTCTCTCTCTCACGCCTCCCCCTCTCTCCCTCTCTCTATCTCACTCGCTTCCCATCCTTCTCTCTCTCTCTCTCTCTCTCTCTCTCTCTCTCTCTCTGTTTTTCTCTATTTCTCTTTCATTCCTGCTTCCCCAGTCTATCTGACTTACTCTCCCTCTTGCTCCTTCTTCTCTGTCATGTCTCTATTTCACTTTTTTTTGGCTTTCAAGCCCAAGGTATATATATATGGAAGGTGACATTACGTCGCTGTGGCAGGTGTGCCATATTTGAGTATTGATTTGTCATAACCTCAAACCTTGTGCAATACTCACTCAAAACTCACCACAATACCAACAGCAGAGTTACGTCAAGTCATGAAATGTCATTTTACTCTGGACGACTTCACTTTCTAATATATACACCTTGTCTCCAGCCCTCCTCAAAGGTGTCAAAACTGTTGCATCAAGATGTCAAAATTATGACAAATAAATTAATTCACCTTGCAATTCCATTTTTTTATTGAAAACCCATGATGATATTCCATTATCTCTATTTGATATGCTGTGTACACCTTGGGTTTGCACAAGATCAGTTTCACATGCCCATTATATTTACATGAACATTTACAAAGATACCTTACAACTCTATACACACCTTGGGCCCACCAATGGATAACTAAATTACTGATTTTATCATAAAGTCTCCTTAAATTTTTGAATGCTCCTTGTACCTTGCGTGGAACAAAAGAAGAATTACTACTAAAAGCATCATTGTATGTTCTAAAAGAAAGAAACTAAAAGCATCATTGTATGTTCTTCAAATCAAAATATGAAAACCACGCTTCTTCAGTTTATAGTTTGCTAAACTAAAAATCCTGACATTTTTAGAACACATTGATCACAAAAACTATTGATTTTATAATAAAGTTACCTTGAAACATTATATATACCTTGGGCCTTGCCTGAAATTGATATTTGCATCACATAACCAAGGTTGAGACAGCTGACGTATCTATTATTTTTCGATGATATATGATCGATGAACAAAAATAAAGCAAACAGTTTTTTTAAGCACTAAAGGTGCAATAAAAGCATTTTTTTATCTATTTTGATAACAAAACATGTTGATTTAAAAATTAGGTTACCTTGAAACGATGTACATACCTTGGCCCTGTCAGTGTCTTGAAATAATATCATTTTCATGAAACTGGCTTACATTACCCTACCTTTACAAAGGAAATCAAAGCAAGCTGTCAATGCAGTTCTAACTTGTTCATTCGTACGTGTGAAGGTTTTGTTTACAAAAGTTTTTTTCTAAAATACATTAAAACTTGTGCTTAAGAAAAAATGAAAACTTTATCGTTCAAGACACAGAGGTTTTGTGTTATGCTGTAGTGATTTTGCTCTTGATCTTCTGCTGAAAACGATTTAGAGAGAGAGAGAGAGTGTTTCCATCGCATGTTTGGTTTTAGCTGTGGCGGGCGCGACGGTCGAAAAACGCATGGTCGAAAAAACGCGTCAAACGAAAAAAAACGCTAAGTAACGCTCAAAACTATTTTAAGTATAAGGATGGGCTTATGATTAGATTATGATCAGTAACATGATCCAAACATGAAGGGAAACTACTTACGAGGAAACCAGAATAGGATTGGATAATCTTGTGGAATGAAAGTTTGTTAATTTCATTACTGAAGCCCTGAGTTTAACGAGATCAATGAAGCATAACCCAGTAACCCACTTGGAAACGTGGGAAGAAGAGTTCTTAAAGAAACAAAACAATGATTAAATGAAGAAAATTCATCATATATACTAACATAGTCAAAGGTATTAACCATTAGCTTTCATATCAATTAAAAAAATCTTGAAGTTTGGACATGATTGATCAATCATATGGTATCGTAACTCCGTCGAAGTTCCTGGGAAGCTGCATGTCATACACGGCATCATGAACAAGGTGTATTACATCAATATTTTCAAAATTAAGTCAAAACCTAGCAGCTAATAACTAACATTTGAAGTAATATTTTGTATTCTATCAAGATTATAATCCAAAACACACATTGCTGGATACTAGATTATGGGTATTATTCAACTGCCCAAACTGCTCACTACCGCCATCCAATAACAATACACTTGTGAGTAACAAAGCACTTGTAGGAACTTATGGTGGTGGTTGTACGACTACAAACCAATTTAAAACTTCTTGTGATAATTGAAAGACGTAAACTAATGAGTTTATGTAAAGAAAATTACAAAAAATAAGTTGGAAGCACGCCAAAACGGCTATAAGTTTTTTTAGCTACAAGTGAAAACTTGAGAAAATGCTGAATTTCAAACACCTGTTTTGACTATTTGCATTGCATAAAGTGAATTGTGTTAGAAACTTATGATAAAAAATCATTTTTAGCTAAATTTTAACTAAAACATTACAAATAATCCACAATGAAATAGTAACAATCTTTGTTTGCATTCTTCGTCAGCTTATCGTTATTTTTTATGGGTTTTTTGTATGATAATTTGGGTACCTATAAATCAAGTACAAAGAACAATAGTGGCCAACTAATAAATGTGCAGGTACAACGACTTGCGACCACTTGAAGTGCGCCAAACGGCAAAGAAACCTAGCTGTCCGATTTTACTTGCGTGTCCGCTTTTCGGGTCTTCGCGCATATTTTGAGCCGTATCTCAGTAAAACAATCGATTTTGAATTCGTTTTCAATTTACTTACGTAGTGAAAGAGTTAATGAATAGAAATGTATACGTTAAAGGTCAATATTCGGTTCCGGGAATGCTGTAGGTTTGCGGAAAGACAGCAGACCGTCTCATTTTTCGAGCGTCCGATTTTACTTGCAGCAGACTGTATTATTGCCCAAAAAAAGCATTACAAATACTAAGGAAGGCAATAATGGAATCACGAAATTTTACGAAAAACTTATAAATAAAGCGTAAATCAAATTAATGGCGTCGTAAAACAATAATTTTGAAAAAAAGCATCTAGATGAAATGAACTTACAGTGTGCCAAACGGTAAGTGGGACAGTCGAAAAAAGAACACTTGTCTGACTTTGCGATCAATTTTAAAGTACTGCGAATTGATAACATTGAATTTCGCTTATCACATCTTCTTTGTTATTCTTTCTTCGAAGCATGTGCAAAAAGAGAGAGTAAAAATCGGTCACCAAGCGGCACAATGATCGAAAAAGTGCAAAAAGTCGTAATTTTGCTAGCCAAACGTAAAGTTCAAAAAGGAAAACAATGAGACCAACGCTGCAAGACAGATGCGGCAAACGACGGCAATTTCATAGAATTCACTTACCGGATGTGAAAACACAATCATGTCGTTTACACGTAACGATAGTGTACTTCACACCTTTCAGAGGTTGGAGTCTTCCCTTTCTTTCGTTACAGTGGAATGACGAGGGGGAAAAAAACGCACAAACACGATTTAAACCACTATCAGACAAAGAGTTTACACGAAGCGGCAGGAAAAACCCGTGTTGCGAATAAAACGATTCCATTCCACTAGATTATCATCAGCCTGGGAACGGAGGGTTGTGTGTGTTTTTTTTGGGAAAAAAGATAACTCTTCCCAGTCCCCCCACCATATTCTTGACCGTTGGTGCATTCTCCCACGAGAATGCGAAACAAGCGCAATCAAAAGCACATGAATAGTCGAATTCACACCCAATCATAACGACGATTTCAAGGAGAGTGTGGTCAGATTATAATTGAAACAGGAGAAGAACCTTGCAACTGGACAAGAGTTTTCCCCAAACACAACCCGGGAATCTTATATTGAGCCGGTTTCTTATCTTTCTCTAACAGGAAGCGAGGAAAAAAAGTGAATGCAAACACACTGAGAATTAGAACCTATTTTGGTTCACAAAACAGGCAAGTGAAATGTAAATAACAAATTCTTCATGAAATATTGGCAATAAATAATAAATATTTTTAAAATATTTTTTTATGACAAAAATTGATAATATTTCGTTCCACCAAAGTTGCATGACGCATATTTAAACGAAAGCTACAATAATCAAATAAATCGATTTATCCGAGTGCTTTTTACGATAGCCAAGAATCGGCGGTAATTACAATCGTCAATCTTCAACGGTAATTACAACTGTCAAGTGTCGAAATAACTTCCACACCACTTTAGCTGAAGAAACCGCAAACCCGGTCGCCTGCTTTTTTTGTGCCCGGATTCGCTTGGGCCCAGTTTATTAACCCTAAGAATATTGAAATTAATTATTTGAAATTTCTATGAATTAAATCAAGCAGAAAGTAGTGGGTATTCGACATTCTATGTGTACAATAAAATTCTAAAAGTAAAATAAAATCGTCAAATGCTAGATAAAAAATCCGATTTTCCCACTCAAGGATTTTTTTACTTCCAGTCCATTATCCCAAATTTCTCGCATTTCGAATCACGATTCCGATTACGATGGCAATGAAAGAAGAAGGTGTCCTTTTTCACAAAGCATACTGCATCTTATTACAATTGTTCCCTACATTGATTCTCTTCGCGAAACGGTTCCAGTTTTAAACTGACGTCTGCAATTCTCTTCAGGAGATCACTCAACTGTCGATCGAGTAGAACGCGGTTGAGGCGAGGGAAAGTGTGGAAGCGCATCTAATGCGTTCTTGAGTGCTCTTTCCTTCCATCGATCACGTTTTGCGTTTGACCTTGTGTGGAGATTCAGAATAAAAACCCTTCTTGTACGCATGCTTCCGCATTAAATTTTGACCTTTTTTATCAATGCTTCCTCCAAATGCAATAATCCCAACAAGTACCACCAATTTGGTTTGCTTGACGACCCTTTCGGGTTCCCTGGCGTGTTTTCCTTTTTTTATTCTTTCTACCCGTCAAACGGAACCCATCTGTCAGCCTCTAGTAAATATTTAGTAGGATCGTCGTCGAGGTGTCAACTTGTTCACCCCTTAACCGGTCGGCAGGCTTGGTTTGGGATGCAATTGGGATAACTTAAGAGAAAGGGTAGCAGCAAAGGTAAGAAGAGCAAAGAAAGAGACTGAGAATAGCGGCGGGTCAACGTATTTCCCCCTGTGTTATTTTCTTTCGTTTTTGCAACAGTGTGGCCTCGGCTCGGCGGGCTGTTTATTAAACTTAATCGGATTATCTCTCAATTTTCTGGTTGATTGTCATTATTATCTTTCCGTCGGCAGCGACCAGCTACACAGAAACGCCTTTTAAGAGAGAAAGAGGGCCTCCGGGTTTTCCAGTAGTAGCTTTCCTTTTCAGCAGTTGGATTTGGAAGGTGCAGATTTATGCGATTTTCTTTTTCCCCCTTTGACATTGCGTTCATCATTGGTTTCAACTGATTGTGGGTTCAACTGATTGTGGTGTGGTTGTACAAAAACATCATATTTTTTCGGGCGACGAAATTCGGCCCAATCCGTTTAGTATATTTAATTAGATAAAGACAATTTTGTTTGTGTGCAATCGCGGGAGCGGGAACAAACGGTGAAGAAAGCCTCCTTCCCGCACTTCCATTCAAAATAAATTTATCCCTAAAACCCGTAAAGAGATAGCTTTTTAATCCAGTGGGGTTTCTCCCTATATCACCATTGCGATGAAAACTGGTGTAGAATAGTTTTCCTGGTGGCGTCTAAAAGCGTCGTGTGCATCCGGGGATCGTTACGATTGTCTCTCATGGTGGTATGCATTATTTCGACATTTGTTTTTATATCCCTCACTGAGGGAAAGACGAAGACTGTGGAGATGATCCATTACTAAAGTCACACCGATTCTCCTCCTACTCGTGTTTTATCTCTCAGTGTTGTTTTTCGCAGTAAAACATTGAGGGCAGAGATGAGGCAACTTCGGAAGAAAACAAACGATTACAATGAGGCTTCAAATAATGCTTATGATGATGATGATGATGCTTATGCTATGGCCCGTGTCTAATGTGTTTTAATTTTCAACTGGACCAACACCGTCGGAAAAGCGACTCGTTTGGCCGATGGGAATATTTTGCATTCGCCGTAACTGGATATCGCAAAATTTTGTTCTTATAAAGTATGAAAGCTGACAATGAGTAATGTGTTTTTATCTATACAAAATATTTTTTAAATTTTGGTTTAAATACCTCGTTCCGTATTGTGCAATAAAAGTTTTTTCTTTTACTAAAATACTCATCTGTTTCAAGATCCATATTTTACGAATAATGAAAATTGTACACTATCCAAAGTTATAGTTGATGTGTTTTAGTGTTGAAATTTCCTCATTACAAACCATTCCCTCATTACACATCTTTTTTTATGTCACTTAAATATTCCCATCCGTGCATTTGAGTAACGATTAATCTGGTTGGTGGCTGTTACCCGTTAAGCAGTTTGATGATGGTTTGGATTTGGTCAGGAGGGATGCAATTTGAGAGGATTAAAATTTATTTTATAGCAGCTTACTGTCGTATTAAGCAACAACACACTAACGGCGCATAATTCTCGGGTGATAATTGCCGGCGGACGGTGGGCGAGATTCTTGTGCTCTCCGGAGGAAGAAAAAAATCAACAACTCACAACCGTATGCCAACACACACCTTTTTTGCTTCCCAGAAATATATCTTTCTTCTGCTGTTGTGCATAATTGCTGGATAATATGCTTGCGTCCTTTTGTTCCGTGCAATTTGGATGTCCTATTTATCGTCTTTTTTGCTTTATTTTTATGTTTTGCCGCAGCATTGTTGGTGGCCACTGCAATTGTCGCGGTACTTATATCAGAGAAACGGCACCACAAATGGGATGAAACAGCAAAGGTGATCACTAAAGTAAATGCCGCAAAGAATGTTAATGCCCGCGAGTTTAAACACATTAAAAGTAATCCTGAGTTATGGACCGTCCATAAGGCAGTGTAGTAGAGTGCTTCCGACGAAACGGCGTAGATTTGTCCACGTGGCGCTTTTTTCTGTTCCTTCGTGTGGCTTTACACTACTCTCTCGTTGGGCACAGGTCATCTGTTGTGGGAGACGTTATGTTCTCGGTGTACATGAACATAATAATTATCGGGGTCCTTCTGGATGTTTCTTTACAACCCATTAGCATAAAATAACAATTAACACTAGAATACATTGCTTTGGAAACTTTCCCGAATGCTTTTTAGGGCTCATTTTGACCCCTATTTCGAAAACGCTATAACTTCACTATTTTTGAAGTAGTAGTATATTTATTGACTATCTTTTGGCGTTTTTAATTTTTTCATGTACCACTTCACCATTCCGCTAGCTCGGTGTATAGCTAAAAAGATAGATAGGAGTCAAATTTTAATCCTTTTCAACTTTTATTCTTTCAAAATGTATCATGTAAATTCAGAAAAAAGTATGCGCTATGATGTTGATATATTAGGTCACCTTTGAAAAATAATTTCATATTTTTAAATTATCAAATAACGCCACAAATTGATCTTGAAGATGTGGATTTTAACATTTTCCATAGGTAGTTTCCGTTCTGCGCTTTGTTCCGTTATTGCGTACGCGAGCGTTTCGAAACGTTATGCCGGATGTTTACGATATTGAAAGTTTTTGAATGAATAAATGCTGAAAAACGCTATTTCGACCGTTGTTGCTATACACCGAGCTAGCGGAATGATGAAGAAATACATCGAAAAAACAAAAACGTCAAAAGATAGTCAACAAATATACTAAAAAGTAACAGTTTACGGATTTGAAAATTTTTCAAAAATAGTGAAGTTACATATAGCGTTTTACAAGTAGGGATCAAAATGACCCCTAAAAGCATTCTAGGGATAGTCAAGTTGGGTCTCGGAACTGGTCGAACAGAAAAATCTGAAATTTTTGTTCTAAATATAGCTTTGGATTTAAAAAAAGCCATATTTTTTTTTAAATTTTCAGCCGTTTTCGAGATATTAAAATCGAAAACTGCGTTGGGGTCAAAATGACCCCAATTTGGATTCTAGTGTTAAGCCATAAAGGTTGTACGTATATGACAACACTAACCTATTTCCTTCTTTTTCTTTTCCGAAGGACTTTCTGCGGAAATCTACTACGTCCGCGAGGGTCAGGTGAACGAGTATGCACTTCATTTCACGGTTCCCGTTCCGGCGGACGTCGAGGAGATCTCATTCACCTGGCAGAGCCTGGCCAAGAAGCCGCTTCCTTACCGGATCAACATCGTTTCGCCGGATCCTATCGCTCTGCCGAAGCCCTCGATGAACATCTCCCAGCAGGGTGAAATCCCGGAGCATATCGAAACGTTTGCCATCGGGCTGCGCTGCAGTGGACGAGAAACGGCCGAGGTTGACGTGACCATAACGGTGGAAGTGACACTCGATCGACTCACAGGAAACGCAACAGAGTTGGTGTTTCGACGGAAGAAGATCTGCTTGATGAGGTAAGTTGTGCGAAGAGGAAGGTTTTTTTTTTAATTGAACGTCGAAACTAATCTTTCGCCCCCCGTTTCACAGTGAACATCCAGATGCAAACCAACCGGATCCTTACCTACTAGAAAACGCGTCCAACGGTCAGAATGGACTGATCACGCTCATCATCGGCGGGATTCTGGCGATTCTTTTTGTGGCACTCATCATCTTGATTGCTTATTGCACCCGAGGATCATTCCACCGCAAGCCACACAACGCCCAACCGATCCGTACTTCCAGCTTCCAGCGCCTTCAGACACATGCTCCATCGGCCCCCTCGTCGATCCTATCACCACCTTCTATTGCTCCCACGATAGCAACCCTTTCCCGCACCCGAATCTACGCGAATGCCGAACCGGAAGAACTGCAGCGACGCATTTCCGAGCTGACCGTACAACGCTGCCGGGTGCGCCTCTCCAGCCTACTTCAGGAAGGAACCTTCGGAAGAGTTTACCGGGGCAGCTACAACGACAGCCAGGAAGTGCTGGTGAAAACCGTCGGACCGCACGCGTCCCAAATCCAGGTCTCGTTGCTCCTACACGAAGGCATGAGCTTGTACGGTGCACAACATCCCGGTATCCTCTCCGTCCTGGGTGTCTCGATCGATGACCATACGGCACCATTCCTACTCTACCTCGCGCCAGAGAACTCGCGCAACCTGAAGATCTTCCTCCAGGAACCGGTGGCCCGAACGCTGACCACGATCCAGATCGTCAAGATTCAACTCCAGCTCGCACAAGCCCTAGGGCACCTGCACAGCCATGGTGTGATCCACAAGGACATTGCAGCACGTAACTGTGTGTAAGTATTACCTCTCATCACGATCGTAACTCCAAGGGCAATTTTCTAACCACGCTTACCGTTCTTCCCTTCCAGAATTGACGATCAACTGCGAGTGAAGTTGGCGGATAACTCCCTTTCCCGCGATCTCTTTCCCGGCGACTACTACTGCCTCGGGGACAGCGAAAATCGACCGATCAAGTGGCTCGCACTAGAGTCAATACAGTACAAACAGTTCAGCGAAGCTTCCGACACGTGGGCGTTTGGTGTTCTCATGTGGGAACTGTGTACCCTGGCGCGACAACCGTACGCAGAGGTAGGTTGCTCACACCCTCTCAAAGGTGGATTTTATAGCATTTGTATTCTTTCCTCATAGATTGATCCGTTTGAGATAGAACACCATCTGCGTGATGGCTATCGGTTAGCGCAGCCAATCAACTGTCCAGATGAGCTGTAAGTTACAAGTGATCCAAAAAAAATCGTCCTGTTCAAAAACGCTCAAACTTTCTACTCTTTATACAGATTTGCTATAATGGCATACTGCTGGACGATGCTACCGATGGAGCGGCCCTCGTTCGAACAGCTGCAGATCTGCTTGCAGGATTTCTACGCACAGCTGACACTCTACGTCTAGGAATTGGCCAGCTCCGGTCATCGGTTCTACATGTTTTCTACACCTTGGGCTCTATTTTTTTCAATTTGTTGACTGTAGGAAAAGATCTTCGTTCTCGGTGTAATGGCCAGAATGCCAGCATCATGCGCAAGAAGTCGTACTCCCGCTACGTTTCCGTTTTCCTGTATAGTATGGTTAATGTGTGTTAAAAAAAACAATTTCTAGCATGAATGTTTAGTATGTAAATAGTCTTACTAAAGCTATTGAAAATGCTTAACGAGTGATGAAAAAACAAGACTGCGAAGGATAAGTTATAAAAATGGTGGAGTACTTAACTAGATGTTTCAGAGAAGAATCTTTTCTGGATCATCTATAAACAGTATTTTCTTGCTCAACGTGCCTTTTAGCATTAAGGATGTATCTCAGAATGTGAATATGATTTATAAATGAGTTGTATTTTTTGTTTCCGTTAGTTAAAATCATGACACCAGATAGAAAATTAAGAATAACTTTTTTTTATAGTATATCGTTACTTTCATATAGTCGATATGTTCCTATGTAGCCTATAAGTTGAAATAAAAATAAGGTATGCAACATATTATCAAAGATTCTGTGTTTTATTAAACCATCTTCTTAATCTTTAAAAAATATAATAAAAACTGTAGTTGGCTAAAACCATACGTGTTTCTTCTATCGCATGATGATGACACAGCAACATTGCATGGAGATTGTGATAGATGGTGGAGGTGGTGGACTTGCTGCGTTGCGGACTTTAAGCGTTTAACACTTTATCGCGCACATGAGTCGCGCGCAGCTTCTGCTGACCGGACAGGATGGAAACACCTAAGGAGTTTTTCCGAATACACGGTACGGAACGTTGGAAAGGGGGACTTCGACGATCCGGGAGAAAGAAATAAATGGTCGATAAATAGGTATCATACGGTTTCACGATTCGATCGGTATTTCGATGCACATACATAAATCTGTTGGGTGGGTTAAACTCCTGTGCAATATATTAATCGGCTGAAGTGCATTTAAAATGCATCAATACAACAACACAACCACTTCCGTAAATCAATGGACTCCCGATCCTTCCGGCGAAGAAATACGCAGGAAAAACTGCATGAGTTAATTGCTTCTTGCATTATTTACCATCCGATTAGTATCCACCGCAGCTGCATTCGATGCATTCAACTTATTAGCTTTGTTAAAGCACTAAACAGCTCAACAGAGACGGATGAGAGGGAAAAAGTGATGGGAGAAAAAGCTTCATACACTGTGAAGTTTGAATATGCTTCGCTAATTGATCGATCACTCGCAATGTATCAAATCATTGCCAATTCTCGCCGTCATTGTCCACAGTGAGGAATGGAACGGCTAAATCGTGCACCTCCAATCGAGTCGGTAGTTTAGGATCTTTTTCTCTCCCCCAGCACTCCCACAAACCTCACGCAAACGTTTCGATTGTCGATGGCATTTTGGACTCCGAAAGGTGCTGCTTTTCAGCCGACTTCAACTCCACTCCACTCATGTCCGACGATTTCGATGACGTATTTACGCATAAACTGATGGCTCATGTTTCTGGCGGGCGGGAGGGTGGCCAGCATCGGTAGGGAAATTCACCTTTGGCAAAAGGTTGTAGCCGACGTCGACATCGCCACCATAATCGTTGATCGATGTCGAGGTTCGGTTCGATTTGGCTTATATTGAAACTGAAAAAGCTAGCCTTCTGTATCGAGCAGCAATTTTCTGTAGGCAAAAAGGATCCGGCGATGAGGCAAAAAAGTCAATGTATGTAGACAATACCCTCGTGGTAAAACCGAGATCGAAGCGGAACGATAGTTCTGTTCATTAATACCAATTAAATTATTGTTCCGAAATCGATATCTAAACACTCCGGACGGAAGGATGAACGCTCGAGAACTATCTTGTCGTCGAGAAAAACGGCAGCCATTCGTGGCGTATTTTAAATCGCTCTCAAATTGTTAAATCTTTTAATCAATGTTAACAACGACGAGGAAAACAATTTAAAAGGGTAACAATGCATTTTGCTGGTGGACCGTAAATTTAGAGCATGTTAAGTCAAACGGACATTCTGTATCGAGAAAAAGATACCTCGATATCGATCGATATCGGTTCGTTGAAGGAAATGGCAATGATGAAAAATATTTGTGCAAGATTTTAGTAAAAAAAACGTAGCGACGAAGCAAACAACGACGTGGAGTGAAGCGATGCCAAGGCCTGTCTTCCCTCGTCGGAACTTGTTAATGATCCATGCTATGCTCCCACCGGAAAACCGAAGTGCGTCTGGAAGCAAATTGCACAAAACGTTAAACATTGTACCTCAGTCGAGCATTCAAATGCAATCAAACACGTGCTCGAAAATGTGGATTTTTCAACCAACAAAACGCAAACGAGTGCGAGTCAGGAAAAACATTATTGCTCGAGCACGTCTCCTCCGGAATGCCGCTAGTTGGATGGACGAGGTTTAATTACTCTGGTCCAAGTAAACTTTATCTCTTTTGGCAACCATTTGCAACAATGATCACAAGGTTTGTATTTGAACCGCTTTTGCATTGATGTCTAATTGGTGGATCGTTAAGTAGGTCATCGTTTTAGGGATTCTTCGCAATTGGCAAAATTACACAAAAGAGATCACTTGCGTTGGGTAATGTTTGTAGCATTGGCGTGCCTCATGAAGCGTATTTTTATGTTAAAAAGAAATAGAGCTGCCTCGAACACATACAAGTATCAATAAAATCTTATGAGCCCAGATTCTAAAGTAGTTTTAATTATTACTTCCTTTTTGCCTGCTTTTAGTCGAACCGTTTTAGCGCAAACGTCACTCAACTTTACATGGGATGTGATAAGCCTCGGGTTTGGCCTTCCCCGACCTCTGCCAAATCCTTACGGTGAAGGGAGATGACTTACTGCCAGTGAAGTCAAGTCAACGTTTGAAACATCAAACAGCTTTTTGAACGCATCAACGAACGCTTCTGAACGTTCTGAAAAACAATACAACTCAATCTATCCGCAGCGTTACAACTCCATTCCTTTCCGCCCTACGAAGTGGCGTTCTCTGGTGTACAAGAAAAAAGACAAAAATCGAAAACCGTTGGACGGGTGCACTAACGCACTACGGAAGGATTAAGGAGGTACAAGGAAGATTGGGGATTCTTTCCACTCATGTCATCGTTAGCATAATCATTACCGGATCACAACGAAAGCGGAAACTATCTTTACTTAATTCTACCAATGGAAGGCTTTCGGAAAACTGTGTTTAAATATTCCATTTTCGGGATCCTTTTGAGGGTTTTAGTTGCTTCATGCTGCTCGAATAGTCAAAAAAATGCATCCATAAATGAATTCTGTCAGGTCAGGATGAATCATAACCCCCGGTTTTGCATGTCTCATTTCATGGCTGGCCTTTTCTATTGGAATTTTGCTTGTTAAGAATCATCGCATTTTCCCTACAGCGAACCGGGACGATACCATTATTGTCACTGGCATCATCTTCCTTCTTGACATAAGGCCCTCGTTCTACATCATGTGAGTTTTGTCATCATCATCGTCATCGTTGTCTTGTGACTCCGGTGCGTATAATTATCGTTATCGTCGTAATTATTCCCTTTCTGGACCCATAATCAACGCCACCGAGCTTGGGATCAGCATCATCCATTAGATCTACGTTCTCTGCACAGTTTCTTTCTCCCAGCGTTTTGATGACTAGGAATCTTTTAATTTCAATTAAATTGTCACTACTTCGACCCATTGTGATGTTGCCTTCCATAAGTGAGTTTTCGCGATCCCTGCCTGATGCTAATTGATCATTCATCAGCTACCATATTTGAACCATAAAATGGCGATTCTGTAGTTATTCCTTTTTCAACGATAAAACTGTTTCCATTTATTTAGCCTTTCAAAGCACGTCTAGCATGAAACAGTAAAATGCAACTGAGAAAAACACAAACAACATTTCATTATTTTCTGAATTTCACCGCATCTCAAGCAAATCGGCAGAGAGTTTGATGTTTTTGTGCTGTCACTTTCCCAACAGTGTTTTCCACAAGTACGGCTTTCATAAAATTTTAATAAGAGCTTCTGATTTTTGTTAGTCCATGATAAAAATAATTATATTAAATAAATAAAATGAAAGTTCAGTTTTAAAGGAATTTCCCCAGTTTTTTATAAAAAAAATCAAAATATATTGAACATACTGGACTGTTCTTAATTTATTCAACCTAACGTAGGCTAGATGGCCATAGCCATATGTCCAATTGTTTACATCCGGAAGTCAAATCGGCAATCGTGGAACCTGGATCAAATGCGGCGGGCGATAATTGTGGTTCGCAATGGATTTTCAAAGAAGAGTGCGAACTTAGAAGTAAATGTTGACATTTTTATCATTCTAAAAGCATTGACTTGAATTGAATTTCATTAGCTGCCGGTCAAATCACAGGATATTTTTCAGCTTTTTTAAATGATCCAAAATTGTTTTTTTGAGGAGTGAGTTGTATCTTTATTTCACGGTGGATGTTGCCTCTTTGTTATGGTGCGTATTGCTCCTTTCTTGTGGTGCGTATTGCCCCTTTGTTGTGGTGCGTATTATCCAAAGGAAATGTGCGTTTTGCCTCAACCAGATACAGATCGATCAAAAATTGAACTTTTTGAATTGAAAAAAAAAATTGAACTTTTTCAAAACTGAAAAAATACGTTTTTCTTAGCAAAAACAGCAAACATTCCTGAACTGGTAACTAATTTGAACCTTAATTAATCCAAACAGTGATAAAATCAACAATCAAGAGCCAAGTTGTTAGAAAATTTTATAGTTTTCCTTAAGGGGTGCGTATTACCCCAACCACCCCTACAGCTTGGAGTATGTCTGTGTTGGACGTGACAAATTCGCCACGTGATGGCATAATGAAACGTGTGTTCACTTTGACAAATCAAAATATGTTCAACCATAAAACCAACGTTCAAGCTCTCGAATACGGAAGGAGTAGTGTTACCCGTCTATCGAGATGCTCCGGAAGCACCCGGCAAGTGCAACATCATTTCGTGGCGAATGCCAACACTATTTACCGGGAAAACTACACGCAAACTAACGAACCGGGCGAACTCATCACCGTCACAATCAGTGGCGCCTTGCTGTAAGCCTAGGGAAGAAGAGGAGAGGGGTGGCGAGTGGAAGGATGTGTGTAGATGGAGTATCGGGCGGGTTCCAATTCCGATTCCGTGCCAACAGCGGTTGATGGGCGAACGAAATGAGACACCCGAACAGCAATTCCACACGCAACCACAACCACATTGCGAACCACCATCATGATTATCAACATCAACATGCCGCGCTCTGCTTTTTCGGACGCCAGACCGCCCTTTCCTTCGACCCACTGCCAGACGTACAGGTGAACACCTTTCCACCTTTCACCCCAATCATCTGGTTGGTTCTTCTCGTCGTTCTTCACGCTATCGATGTCGGAACATGTACATTTGCTCGCCGGAAAAACCTATTTTCACGGTTTCCTGCCTGATTGCCTCGATGAAAAGCGTTGTTCATTTGTACCGGTTTCCCTTCATTTTCTTGTTCCGCGGGAATGAGCTCATTTCGAGGAGCATCTCCATCGCCCACCAGCGAGGTTCTTGATTTTCTTCCCTTGCAGCAAATAAATGTGGAAATATCCTGCAAATCTTTTCCAACTCATCGTGCATGATGTGTACCACTAAGAGTTTCTTAGAATCATTTTAACGTACTTCTGGCAACTATACACGAATGTCAAATGTTGTCGGTTCCAGTTCTTCTGCTGCGGATGCCAAAGCGTGGTAAATTTTTCCAGAAGTTTTTCTTCCTCCGCCAGGCGAAATACAAGGCAATGAAATTAAATCTGAACTGGTTTTCGTTTTTATCTCATCGAACACACTTCAATGTATCGTTGATGAGATAAGAGAACACGATAAGCACTGCTGATACTGGTTTTTACAAACATCCTACCACCATGACGATGTGATGACGATGTCCTTTCGTTCAGAGTAGTGTTTGTTTCGTTTGCTCCACGCTGCTTTTGAAACGATTTTAAATGCGAAACAAAACTGACAAAAAACTTCTCGTGCGAAAAGTGCTTAAGAAATTGTCTATCAGAAAACTTATTAACGAGGAACATTAGTTTATCGAGGTGGAAATGCGGATACTGCCAGCAGAA
This sequence comes from Anopheles ziemanni, assembly GCF_943734765.1. NCBI lineage: Eukaryota > Metazoa > Arthropoda > Insecta > Diptera > Culicidae > Anopheles > Anopheles ziemanni. The sequence continues at coordinate 188,077 of NW_026690030.1, read as the reverse complement.
ATGAACGCGGGAAATCGAAGCGATGGAAACATATAATCTCGAATCGTGTGCTTCGAAAACTTCCGAGTGTGGCGATGATTTTATCGAAATTTGTCCCAGATAAAAAAAAAGAAAGAACATTTAACACACCTCGTCTTTGCTTGATTTACTAGAGACGATTGGGGTTTCCAATGGTTGATTTGTCCAACGTCTATCCAACTCACGGATTTTGTAACCATTCATTCTAAACCAACGATGAAGGCGACAAGGATAAGGGTGATTCTAGTTAATTTATGATAGTATCAATTATGTAAAATGGAAAAACTGTTTTCAGGATTCTTACAATTGAATTTTGAGACATGATTTAGTTTTATTTTAAAGTAAATTTTGCTATAGTTCTTAGAGTTCTGCTGTTTATTGTAAGGCTGCTGTACATTCAGTCTTAATATTTTGTTTTTCTTCTGTCTAGGTTTTCTATTGCTTTTTAATCATTTTTGCACATGCACCAACAGACATGAGCCATTGTTAATAGAACTTTATCAATTTTACTGATGTGTTTTTCAATCTAACTTGTTCCTTCAAGAAATTTAACATTCAATGAATGGAGTTGTAATTCGTCGAATGTAGAATCGTTATTAATTTATTTTTCAATAAAGGTTTATTGGAAATAACGTCACTCCTTCTTGTACTTATTCTTTCTCACATTCAGATTATTTTCTAATTTTCAAGCTAGCAGAAATGGTAACATAATAAAGCTATCAACAATTATCACTTCTTCTTCTTCTCCACCGTGACAGATGTTTATGATGGGAATATTTTTGGAATACGAGAATCTCCCAGTCCCTATGGAAAGACAAACGAGCAGCGCTATCGACTCGTAAAGGTTTTTTCCACTTCGGTCTTCCGTAACCCACCCTAACTCGGGGCGTACGGAAGAGTAATTCGTCTGTCCTTCCTTTCAATAGACCATCCCCCGGTGGATTGGTTTGTACACAATAGTTCATCGATCTGCGTGGACGTGCAATTCAAGGCCATTGCTACTCATAAAGCTCAGAGAAGAAAAGCATATCTAATCATCAACCTGCCTATTGTCCACAACCAATGGACAGTCCATGGGATGGGGCCTGAGAGGCCATAGTGACATAAGAGTAATTTATTGGACCAACCGAATTAAAACACCACGTTGAAAGCGGCACTTCAACGAAGGGACGAAAGCGCGGGGAAGGGAGATTTGCTCACTGTTTATTCCACAATGTTCGACGGGAACATGAAAGGGTCTATCGGTAGGTAGTCCTACCGGTCGGTAGTCCTCATGAAATACCAAAATCAGTACTGACTCTTCCCTCCATGGAGGGTAACACTCGGTCCGATCATAATAATGTCATTACCCCTACGGACGTTGCAATAACCCCCAGGCAGTGGAAACTTCATTTTTGTCCAATAAGTATTACCTTTGGCTACGAAAATCGATGGCCATCGGATCGGCCTCGTGGCTGAATTTAGAAGCAAGTTGCGGTCCCCCGTTCTGGAGTATGTCCTCATCGATAAATTCTTCCACCGAATCTGGCCGGAAGTGGCTAACATAACCCGCCGAAAAGGGATTATTTCAGAGCCACCGCATAAATGAGGCCTATCATGGTGTGGCTCCTCAGGTTTGGTCCTGGTTAGTCGAGGGCAGGAAGGATATATTTATCTGCGTCGTTGTCCGCGGTGCAGCCTTTTCGAGAAGCCAAGGAACGAAGGGTTCCCCGGAGATAGAATGTCCTCGAACGTATCGAAGAGATGATGTTTGCTTTACCCTAGGGACTAAAGGCCTCCGATCCTACTGTGCCAGTAGGCAACTATGCAAGTCCCACTTGTGTATAATGCCCTTTACAACAACGACAACGTTGTCCGATTCCAAGGACCAGAGCTCAGGCTAAGGCCCTCTCATTAGCTCTTCTGTGCCACGCCGGTCGTACAAAAGGGTCAAAGAACATTTTCTCGAGTCCGAGAAAATGGATGGAATATTGTGTTGTGCGCATCCGGCAGGACATTTGGCTGCTATCTTTACTGATCAATTATGGCTATGTGTCTAGCATTTATTTTTGGAGTGTCTCCAATTTTGCTTTGTGGCCTCGGATCCGGCATGAATAAATAGAAAAGCGTTCCGGCGGACCAGCTTAAACGGAAAACAGATCGAATCGCAAGGATAGTCCTTAGACGTTAGTCTATACGTTTAATTTAGCGTAGATGCTTGTCGTTTTCATACCGCATCCCCTCGCATAAATTCTCCAGGAGAAGGTTTCCCTCCACGTCCAAAGCGTACTCATTACGGCAGTGCGATTTTGGTAGTGCCAAACATTAAGCTAGGTATATAGATTAAAGATGTTTAAAATGATTTATAGCAAGCTTATTAGGTATATAGATTATAAATGTCCTCACCACCTCGACGGCGTGGGTTCGAATCCCAACCGAGACCGGACCCTCCCCTGTACGAGAGGACTGACTATCCACGTACAACAGGGAAACAAGTCTCGTAAGCCCTTAACGAGCAGGCATGACCAAGAGATCGTTACGCCAAGAAGAAGATTATAAATTTAATAGTGAATAGTATCGTGGGCTTGCAACCCGCTTTCACCCGCTCATTTTCCAATTAGCTTCAACTAAAAATGATTTATAACAAATGTTTATGTGAATGCCCCATAGTATCGAAACTAAGATTAGTTGCGTGCACGTACAATTTTAGCTGCTTAAAAAACCTATGCTAATGACTCCACCCGGACCATGGCGCTCATATAAATGGATTAATCGCATTGAAAATGAAAACGAAGCCGTGAATCGTTCACTGGAATTTTAAAACATTCTTTCGATTTGTCTGATATGCCACGACTTAAAGATGGATCTGTTATAGTTCTGTGTCGACATCTGCAGTCACCAAATCAATGGGGCTTACCTTGAATTGTAATGCTTTGTTTTTTTTTTCAATATTGGGTCAGCTTGTCAGTTATATAGATCAAAGGTGATAAATTTATGAAATATATCAGGTAATTTCGTTAAGTTAAGAATGGAAGTTAAATTCAACCAGTAAATTAAGATAGATAGATAGAACTAGTTTTTTGGAGGCCAGGTACCTGGCCCGTCGGTAACTCCTGGGTCCCCTTCCGCCCCATGTAAGGTTTCATGTCGTCCGCGTTACTTTTTCTAGTTCTTTCTGTAGAAGGTCATTTGTGTCAAATGGTGGAAAGCGGGTTAAAATACAAATTCGAATTGTGGAATTAAAAATTAGATGTGAATCTTTCTGGACCTCTTCCTGGTCCAGGTCGAAGCCCCGCAGTATCAGCTCGAAACCCGGAAGACTGTGACGCATGCTATCCCCCACCTTCTGTGTTGCTCGGAAGGATGCATCTCCCTTATCCTGCCTTGTTCGTACCAATTAACTGACCACGTTGCTACCAAAGTCGGCCAGCGCACGGTTGTTCCCGTTCCCCCTCTTATGCTGCCCCTCTCACGCCCCCTCCCCTCACTCCTCATTCTCTCTCTCTCACGCCTCCCCCTCTCTCCCTCTCTCTATCTCACTCGCTTCCCATCCTTCTCTCTCTCTCTCTCTCTCTCTCTCTCTCTCTCTCTCTGTTTTTCTCTATTTCTCTTTCATTCCTGCTTCCCCAGTCTATCTGACTTACTCTCCCTCTTGCTCCTTCTTCTCTGTCATGTCTCTATTTCACTTTTTTTTGGCTTTCAAGCCCAAGGTATATATATATGGAAGGTGACATTACGTCGCTGTGGCAGGTGTGCCATATTTGAGTATTGATTTGTCATAACCTCAAACCTTGTGCAATACTCACTCAAAACTCACCACAATACCAACAGCAGAGTTACGTCAAGTCATGAAATGTCATTTTACTCTGGACGACTTCACTTTCTAATATATACACCTTGTCTCCAGCCCTCCTCAAAGGTGTCAAAACTGTTGCATCAAGATGTCAAAATTATGACAAATAAATTAATTCACCTTGCAATTCCATTTTTTTATTGAAAACCCATGATGATATTCCATTATCTCTATTTGATATGCTGTGTACACCTTGGGTTTGCACAAGATCAGTTTCACATGCCCATTATATTTACATGAACATTTACAAAGATACCTTACAACTCTATACACACCTTGGGCCCACCAATGGATAACTAAATTACTGATTTTATCATAAAGTCTCCTTAAATTTTTGAATGCTCCTTGTACCTTGCGTGGAACAAAAGAAGAATTACTACTAAAAGCATCATTGTATGTTCTAAAAGAAAGAAACTAAAAGCATCATTGTATGTTCTTCAAATCAAAATATGAAAACCACGCTTCTTCAGTTTATAGTTTGCTAAACTAAAAATCCTGACATTTTTAGAACACATTGATCACAAAAACTATTGATTTTATAATAAAGTTACCTTGAAACATTATATATACCTTGGGCCTTGCCTGAAATTGATATTTGCATCACATAACCAAGGTTGAGACAGCTGACGTATCTATTATTTTTCGATGATATATGATCGATGAACAAAAATAAAGCAAACAGTTTTTTTAAGCACTAAAGGTGCAATAAAAGCATTTTTTTATCTATTTTGATAACAAAACATGTTGATTTAAAAATTAGGTTACCTTGAAACGATGTACATACCTTGGCCCTGTCAGTGTCTTGAAATAATATCATTTTCATGAAACTGGCTTACATTACCCTACCTTTACAAAGGAAATCAAAGCAAGCTGTCAATGCAGTTCTAACTTGTTCATTCGTACGTGTGAAGGTTTTGTTTACAAAAGTTTTTTTCTAAAATACATTAAAACTTGTGCTTAAGAAAAAATGAAAACTTTATCGTTCAAGACACAGAGGTTTTGTGTTATGCTGTAGTGATTTTGCTCTTGATCTTCTGCTGAAAATGATTTAGAGAGAGAGAGAGAGTGTTTCCATCGCATGTTTGGTTTTAGCTGTGGCGGGCGCGACGGTCGAAAAACGCATGGTCGAAAAAACGCGTCAAACGAAAAAAAACGCTAAGTAACGCTCAAAACTATTTTAAGTATAAGGATAGTAACATGATAAAAAGAGATAGATACTTGTTTTATATAGATAATTAATTATTCTTAAATGTAAATTCAAATATGAAATAAAGGAAATGCTCGAATCAGATAGGTTATTAAAAATAGGTTAATAAGAGATACTGTTTAGGTAGGATAGGGTAATTACTACAAAGTAATAGTAAAGAAAGGATAAAATTGCGTAGCACAATCAAGCGGTCACTTTTGTTCAAATTGATATAAATGCGCACTTCGGGCGGAGTAAGATCACTGGCAATAAAGATATCGGTAAAACTCGAAAAAGCTTCAAATTTCTAAGTAAAAAGTTTTATATTTTTTTCCGAGTGGAGTAGAAAGATGATTTTGTATGTAGAAAGGCTGGTTAATGTTTTTCAACATATTTTCCCTCATTTCACAGAAAACAGTCTTGTGTCGGAACTTATTTTTTCGAAGGAGTTGGGGTTTACCAGACCAAAAAAACAAAATTTATAATGTTGCAAAACATACCTGGGTAGCGGACATTATGTTTTATGGATTACTAGAATTTTTCCATTGTGTTCGTCAATAGTTGCTCCTTTCGCACAGGGAACGTTACTGTCCCAGTGAGGATTTGAGCCCGTGGTGCCGAAAAAGTGCGCCAGGGCCGATTTTTTATCCCGTTTTTGCTGTACTGTCGCGGAACTTCAACGAGCACGTTCAATTTTATTATTTTAATATGGTATTTCTGTACAATCTCGTAAACTGCTGTTCATTTCACTCGAGCTGAAATTTTTGTAATGTGGATCTATTGCAGTTTTTTGGTATCTTATTGCTGTAATATTATTTTCACTTCTTAAAATGTGAAATCGTCAAGAAAACCATAACTATTAAATGATTTCTAAGCATTCAATCTGTATAACAGCAACCCATAAAACTGCCACATGACGACTTGCAGTGCTTCCGAAAATAATTAATATGTCTTCCCTTCTGCGTTCGCCCTAAAATCTACACACAAACAAAAAGCCCTGAATGTCAGCTATTGCAAACGGGTTAATCCAATAACGCCCAGTATCAAAAATCTCCAGCGGCGTGACTCAGTGAATTGCGCCTAAAGCATTTAAATTTATCGCCTTGCAGCGTGTGCCATGGATTGCCGCCGAAGTCGATTGAAGTTGCGCCTGTCGGTTTTTAATCGAAACTCTAACCGAAAGACCCGGCATCCCTGCTGGCAGTGTAATCGAATAAATCTTACTGCCTGTCCGTAGGAAGTTGAACCCTTCCCGCTGCCGAGTGAAGGTGATGTAGGATGAAAAACTAAACTGAAAACGTACTCAACGGCATCGGGGGATACAACCGGGTGCTGAAGAGTATAGTATTAAGCGCGAAAAAAATCACTCCACCAAGGATGCTTAAGGTTTCTGGTTTTCTTGTGATGATGCAAAACGAATGGAAAATATGTTCGCGACGATCGGCGAACAAGGCAGCATAGGGAGTAATTCCGTAACAATTCGAGCCTCAAAAAACCTATCCGACAAGTGGGGGATTTGGGATTACGAGCAATCTTATCAAATATTCATGAATCAATTGAAGTCGTCTGTCTGTGTGCACGACATCCCCCTCTCTGGTAGCCCTTTCTCTCACTTATAGCGAAAACCGCTACGGGTTTGTGGTTCAATGAGACATTTAATGGTGGCAGTTATTACTTTACCATAACCGGCTAACTCTAGGATCGGCTGTAACAGAAACCTCCGGTTGGGTTTGGTTGTAGTGAGCTTCAAATTTGCATTGAGAAGCATCGCTTTTTTGGTAGTTATCGAGTTTTGGCACCATCGTGCGATGAAGTTAGAGTTGAGCAAGGATCCAAATGGGTATTTTCAAAATGGACTAAAAAAGTGTAAGTGATCCTTACCACTCCGAACCGTTATCCGTGCCATGATTCTCGGCTATTGTGCTGTTGATTTGTTGTTTGAGTACACGCTGACGTTGTTTTTGAATAATTTTTAAATCTAAATCTTGGAGAGGAAACTTGTTGTCAATTTTTAAATTGCAAAATTCCAAAAACGAAGACTTTCACGGCCGCTTCATATTCACCCGTTGGAGCAATCGTTTCCAAGACGAACGAGCAAACAGTTCGCTGCAGACTTGTTTGCCAAACTGGCTGCGAACCGTGATGAATTAAATAAGAAACGAAAGTAAATGTCAAACTTTCGTCTGCGCCGACTTTGAACCAGTTTGAGATCAAAGACAGTGAAAAATGAAATGGGAATCGCGGGCGTTGTTTGATGACAATTTTGTTTACTCCAAACTTCCTGATTAGTTGTCGCTTTCGTGGTTGCTTTTTTCTCCCCATGGAAGGTAGCGATGGATTGATGATGACGCTGTTTTTGGTAAATTTTCGGATTTGCTTCTTCGTACGTGCAGCCCACGGAGTTTTGTGTTTGCACAGACGAGTTCTGAGAGAGGTGATGACAAATATTGAGGTCGTGATTTTTCGCTTGATGTTTAAATTATGTTAAAACTTAGGGTTCCCTGCTCGCACTTGCCTGTTCGACGCTGAAACCCTTGCCGTGGCAGTACTCAAGAGTGTCGTGCTTTCTGCTTTTCACCTGCATGAAAGAAAACATTACACCTATGTAAAATGGTGCAACGACGGAAACCGGAGCTGTCGGAAAACCGTCATGGCGGGAAAAGTGTCGGTACCGTTCCGGGCGAGTGCTCAAATGTTTGTACGGGAGCCGAGCAGGAATACTCACACACACACACATAACTTTTTCACATTGCAACGGCGCGCAATCTGGAACAAACATAGATTCTCTTTACACCACTAGTCGACGCGACACCAACAATTCAGCGTTGCATTTTTGAAGTACCTTCCTACGCAATTACTAAAAGCGGCTTGTTCGCCACTTGGACTCTTTTAACGCGGAACGTTTTGACCCCAATCGAGTGTCAAAAACGTGACGAGGTGTCAAGAGGCGCTCTGAAGATTCGCTCCAAGCTGGTTGCAAAATTAAAGAAGAGTAAAATGATGCAACGCATTACTTAAAACAGTTCCTCATGACAGAAAATTTCCAGTAGAAATAATGGGTCATGATGTTAAATATTTTTACAATAATACTGAAAAAAGCAATACAATTTGAGCCCTGACCAAGAAATGCATCAAAAGTGATAAAAAAAATCCAAAATAAATCAGAAGTACCACCTCACACAATATTTATTCATTCAAAATAATGTTATTACAAATAATGTCATGACAGTGTCATTCTATCGAGATTGAGTAAACCAATAAAGTAAAACGGATGAAAGTTAACAATTTTGAATTTTTTGCAGGGAAAGCTCTTACAATTACCTCTTCTCAAATCGGTACTGCACATTCTTTAATTTTATTGCATGCCGGGAAATGATGAACCTTTTCGATGTTAACCTCATCGTAAGAACTTGCCAAGATCTTCCTTCTTCATGCACCTATCCTGCTATGCTTCCCACAGAATGATTGGCACTCATTTAAAAAACATTAAATCGCAATGTTGATGAGAGAAACGAATTAAATGACATCCGCGTTCGTCTCTTGCGTAGTTGCATTATGTGGCGTTTCGTACGTCGTATAGTTTTTCCGTGCCATTTCGTGACTTATTTGAGCGTACAAACAAGAATAGACTACTACAAGCAACGCAAACAAGCGATATATCAATCAATGTTACGAGATGATGTTTAAATAATTTCCTTGCGAGGCTTGTACGTCTTCCCGAGACTCATTCCAGCAGTGCACGTCTTAAACTGAACGCCAAATTCCGTCACACGGAGCGACACACGACGACAGCGACGTCCATCATTGCCGCGCTTTAATGCCACAACATGGACAAGCATGTTCCGTCTCCAGGTGTTTTCCCGAGAGATCTAAGGCCCACCAGTAAACTTACTATTAAAATCGCTTGCAAAAAGTCTTACCCAAGAAAACGAACTTTCCCTCCGAACGAATGTTGAAGGAACTATTTGAAGAATTGAACGCTCGATCAATTGGAATGAACATTTGTGAACAGGAAAATGGCGCTGTAACCCCATGGCTCATCACGGTCACGGCTGGAAGCAATTTGATGTTGCCTCTAGTCTTTAATCAGGAAAAAATGACACCCGTACAGGGGCAGGAAGATTGGCTGGAGGATGCAACCTAGCAACCTTATTGGAAAAGATAATGATACTTCAATTGAGTTATCAATTGGGATGTAATTTGTCGCAATTACTGATGGAACAAATTGAGCAAAGATGGCGAAGATTTAAATTAAAAAAGCTATTTAGAATAACGCTTAAGCTTAAGGTATATGCAGTGAATTCATTCATTCATTTTCATTCTTTTTAACATAATTTTTAAACTTTATCAGCAACATTCAAATTTGTATGATGTTAAAATAAATGGTAATGTAATCAATCAATCAATGTAATGGTAATTAATCAAAATTAATTTATCATCACTTCTGCTCGTGAAACAAAATCGTACTTTCCTTGACAATTTACATAATTTCCCGCCTGTTATGGAGAAAGGAAGTCCCGTTCGTTCGCATGTCCAATCTGCAATCACACCCACGTGGGCGAAAGGCTAAAAGCAGTTTCGAATGTTTCCCTATTCTTTGCCCTCGAAATGAGTAGTAACAAAAATCACGGGTTAGTAACGATAAAAACAACATATTGATTCTTTCGGTCCCTTCGTTTCTTCGTCTTGTGTTGCAAAGGAAAAAAAGAAGCCTTTGCTTTGGGACGCCAACGTTGCCATTGATTATTTATTTAACGACGTATCGTAAACTGAAATTATGCTTTGGACGGTTCTTGCGCCCTTTCATTTTTCCATCCATCATTCAGCAGCAGCAGTATGGAAGCAACGTAACACAACTTCTGCATGGAGTTGATTTTATGATTCGCACCTATTCTTTCGACTCGAGAAATAATTATCGGTAAGGTTGCACTTCTCAATTGTTTTACGTACTTCCCCATTTCGAAAGCCTGGCTACCGAACGGAAGAGTTACTTGATCGAGCGGACAAATTTAGGCATTATGGAAATTTCACTTCATAATCAACATTACTCACTGACTTACCTTTCCTTGATCAAGATTAAATTGGGTTTTCCCCGGGGGAGTAAAAAATATGTAGTAAATTTGGAAACTTGCTCCCGTAGCATCATGTCCTATCGCCACTGGCGTAAAATGAGGACGAAAGCGATAAGTAAGGAATGGCAAACAACGACTAATCGATCATCGAACCGCTATGCTTATTGGATGGAAAATATTTATTACCAAGCTTCTGTGGTTCTAGATCGAGAAGCCAGACGCGAGGTTAGTGAAGAAGAACGGAAACGTATCGAGGTCACCCAAGTGACAGAAAACACGATTTAGATAATTTTCGCCAGGCTTAGAAAGGGGCTGCATAGAAGATTAATAGCAGTCTTATTAAGCCAAAATTGCAAGTGTGTGCGTGAAAAATGAACCCACCGTGGGTGCACTGATCCGATCCTTACTATTATAAATTGAACCCTTCCATCTCAACACCGGAACTGACAGCTCAAAGCCATCAAATCAAAACAAAATATAAATTCGAATTCAAACAGAGGATTTATTTTAACAATTTCAGCAGTTTTCTGGAATATTTTCTTCGCGTGTTCCAAAAACCGTCTAGTTGCAATTCGTAGTCATGAAACGAAAAAGACGAAAAGGTAAATATAGAAAAGTACAAATATACAAAAAAATACCTGTTTACATTTACCTTGCTTGCAAACAGGATAATCTTCCCCGACGAACTCGAATGCAACAAAATCGCAAACACTGCATGTATCGAGCCACCATGGAGTAAACCTGCTTCCTAGCTTGCTGCTCGTCCTGTATCACAGGGTCAGCTGCATCTTGCGGCGAACAGAGCGTCTGCATCATCATTGCATAAAGTTCATCCCTCGTCGATACAGTCACTGGAAATATTGGCCTACCCTGGCTTTCCAGCATTATTTTGGCTTGTATGTCCTGTCTCGTTTCCGAAATCATAGCCTCTACAAGCAGCAAACGCTCTACCACGGTCAATACGAGCAATGCAGAAACCTTCCGGCCTTTGTTGTTGGAACCTGCTGGACGGTTGCAAATAACACTTCCCAAATAAAAATTATCGAGTGCTGAAGCGATAACGCAAATAAATCAATAAACTTACCATAATCGATAAACTGCCTCATCACAATCTTGCTTGGCCCTGGGTAAACGTGTTGTTGGCTTTCATACTGTTGATTCACTCGCTGTTTAATCCGCCTTCTGATCGAGAAAATTAGATTCGCATCCCTGTTTATCTTCGAACCACAATGTTGTTTTTGGTACAGTGCAAACGACTGAATCGAGAGAGATGTGGAAATATGTTATTCGTAGACCGAGACGCAGGTGGGACATTTCAGTCCAGTCATTGCTGATGCTCTGCAGGAGTACCATGACAGTGCAGCGAAATCACTCCGTCGTGTAGCTTCATAGAACACTTTTTCCACTGGATCGTATGCCAGAGGGAAATTGGGCTACGTTCTATCGGTGCCGCAGGACAAGTAAGATCGATCAGTGCAGCCTGAATACCCATCTCGAGAATACAAGCGCAAACTACGATGCGAGTTGCATGGTTAAGCTAATGCAGTCTGACCTAGCCACAGACTGCTCGTTACAAGGCACAAGAGGTTATCTGCGTCATTTTCTTCAGCGTACTTCACACCCGGCGACTCGACACTGTTTCCAGCGCTGCTATCCAACTTTTCACTACGCTTTGTGAAAGTAATATCTTTCATCACCGACCTACCCGATTATTGAGAGGAAACATTCTCCTCGCTGCTGCTGCTGAGCGACGAGTTTTTCTTACGACTGGCCGCATCCTCGTAACAGAGCGTTAGCGAACCGATCGCGTCCTGTATGTCACCAAGTAGACGGAAGTGATCGAAGAGGTGATATTCTTCACCACCGCATCTTACACCGTATCCTCCTGCTCCTCGATCACCATTGCATCCTCAGACATGAACGATTTCGGTCCATGCTTACCGCCACCGTCGTGTACGTGTACGCATCAGTTCGTCGCCAGCACCATTGATCGCCGACGATTCACTTTCACGTTTGACCACCTCATCCATGTCGATCAAAATATTAATCTGCTTTTGCTCCCACGCGCCTCCGTGGACGCGGTTTTCCATCCGCTTTTTGTTCAACAATCGAACAATCGACTCCTGCCAGCCAATCTGTTTCGCGATCATGTGCGGAGCTTTCGGTTTGGTAAAAGTGTTGGTCATCAACCGTCGCGCATTTTCAAGCTTCAGTGACAGCTTGGCCAGATTGGTGTGATAAATCAAACAGAGTGCCCCGGCGTATCCCATCTCGGTGTCGGACCCAAGGACGAGATCCCGCAAACCCAAAAGAACGTGCGGCTCCAGCTCGAACGGCAGCGTGAAGGAAAACAACCCCGATTAAAGGTTGTGGCACTCAAGTGATGGATCGTAGAATCGCAGGACAGCATTTTTTTGCTCGAATTTCGCTTCGTGTTTAGCATATCGGTAATGAACTTGATCAGCTTCCTCGGCGCCAAAGTGTCATCAACCGTTGCCTCGTGCTTCGTTGTGGTGGTAAGGGTGAGCCCGAGTGAAATCCAAAACGAGAAAAATAGGAAAATGAATAAGCTTGTCCCCTGAATCTTACGAACCTTTTCAATGTTAAACTCTTTTCGGATGTAACACTTCACGTTTGGCAACAGTGACTACAGTACCATTTTGGTATCCTGCGGCGGAAGTGTCGTACCTATCGCGAAATTCTCTGTACCACGTCCAACATCTACTGACGTGACGCCGACAGTACTTCCGACCGTCCTTGATAATCGTACTGATGTATTGTATGTGCCCAGAATTTCGCCCAGATATGGAAGTTAAACACCCGATTCCGCAGCAGCTTATGCCGTAGCTTTATGTTACCCAGGGACATCTCGTTTTGAATCGATTCGATCAGCAATTCGAAAGCTATCGGCACCTTTTCGTCGAATATCCGCTGGTTGCACTATTGCAGCAGCGAACTGACGATGGCGATCACATCGTTCATCAGCACATTCTCCTTGTTTGTTGCGAGTTTGTAGAGAATTCCAGAAGCCACCAAGTTCGTTTTGCGAAGTTCTACTTCTCAAAAAACCCTATATCGAATATGAAGTTCAAGAGATGGAACATTTTAAACAAAACTTCCTTCAACGGTTGTGATTTATTCACTCCCGCCGTGTCAACAAGTTTTGATACAAACCTCTGGTTTGTTGAAGTTTTTTCATTGAACACCTACATTCGACCGACGTTGATGATGGTGCTAAATATGTTTCTGGAAAAACCGTGAAAACATGTGTGATTAATAAAGATTATCATCTTTTATTTACGCTGAACAAGTCCGCACGATGCACAGTCGCATTACCAAATGAAAACACCAATGACAGCTCAAAACTGGTGCACAGCCAGCTTAGAAAAATGTTCAAGAAGAAAACATTCATCAGTCCGTGTATGTACACGGCGATACGAAATTCCGCACCCATACATTCAAACATCGGTGGGATTTAGGGCAATTTCACTGCATTTTTCAAAAATAACCGTCAATTTTGTCACCTGGGCAAGCTTCAATCGAGTTAATATCCTTGCCATGTGCGCTGTTGGTTTTCGTTGCCCTCCGTTTGAAATGAGGTGGTGCATGGGAAGTGACATAAATTATGCTTCCTATCATAAAACGTGCAGTGTGTGATATACAAATTAAAAACGATAAGTAAAAGGCATTGAACAACATGGCGGAAAATCATAAAAGCATAAGTGTTCAGTGTTTAATTTCGTTGCTTATTTCAAATTAAATTCATGAAATATTTCTAAAAGAGTAAAGCAGGTCCGGCCATTGGTTTTTCGCTCGTGGGTACAGCTCTTGTGCAAGGACTTACTTTAATAAATGCAATGGGTGATATGTTACAGCCGTTACCACTCCGTACCGTCGTTCGTGTCATGATCTTCGGCTGTTGATTCGCCCATTTACTATTTAAGCCAACTCGCTTAGCTATAGCTATAGCTATAGCAATATATTGCACCAATTCCTTCATCTTGTTCGTTCCGTTCGAAACGTTGCGAATAAGACGAGGCAAGCGGATGCAGAATGTTAGATATAAGGAAACTGTTCACTAAAATGTTCGCCGAATCAGCAGTTCGCGCATACTCACAGTTAGGGACAGTTAGGCAAAGCACATGTTAGGAATAGTCAGTTTAGTTTTAGAACTCAACAGAAGAGGACATGCCTCACTAGCAATAAACAAATTGTTTTTTAAAAACTTAATTCTTTGCCCTCAACCAAACTTATAAATTCGTCAAATTCGTTGTGAAAATAATTTCACCTTAATATTCTCAAGTCAAAGTGATTTCACAAGAGCATACAACAGTTAGTTCGGAGCCGTTAGTTCGGAACCGATTTTCCCATCACTATACGGTACGGTGAGGCGTGATGTTCAAGTAGTTTTCATTTCCACTCGTATCGAGTTAATTACCGGGTTGCCGAGAAGCAAGTCAGCGAACCGTTAACTGCTCATTTAGAACGGTTGGATTTGAAAGAATTTTAATCTCAAGTAAATAGAGAAGCGAATAAGTGATAAGAGGGAGGTTGATATGATGATAAACATTTCTTTGCTGTTTTCTACAAAGCATTCAATTTGAGCACTGTTGAAAAAGCGTTCTATTTCTTAATTTCATAAAATAAATAAATAGGGATAGAGTGACTTCAAGTATTTGAGGTACCTTTCTGTAGTGTCGCCTTTCATTATCAAAACAACAAAACTATTATGATTCACAAAACATTTGTCTAGCAATCCCGGTTACACCTAAAATATGTTATCATTTACCTTCAAAAACGCGCCATCAACAACACTACTTAACGTTGCATGTTCCTGCTGAATTGATTTCAGTTTCATTAATGAACCCAAAACTGAACTCCATGTTCGTTCTGGTCGAGTTTTATCAATTATACTTATCAGCTGTCCAATTTTATGCCAACATGCATTATGCATTCGCCTTTTCCTTCGGGCTGTTACTTATTTTTCTCGCTGTTAATCGCTAACCAAACACACTGTGTGGTATCATTTGTCACTTGTGTTTTTTTCTTCTTCTGCACTCTCAGATTGGTTGTACTGACTTTTCGAAGCCACACTTTTTTATCCTCAGCCTGCGGTTTTAACGTGAGCCCTGAAGCATCGAGTGGTCGTTATTTTGGTGGTTAGCTGGTGAAAACTTAAAACGGCATTCAAATTGTTGGCCTCATTAAAATAATTGCTTCTCGTACAGACACACGCACTGGCACATGTGCAAGAATTTTCTCCTGGGGGTCTATGACGACAATGTGCTGTACGTTTTATAACGCCTGGAGATCGTATGCCTTCGCTGCATCTGAAGAATACTAATCAAGCACTCCGAAGGACCGCGGAAGATGCGCATAGACATTTCCTCCAGGGAATCCTGTTCCTCGATCGACCAATAGCCTTGAGACTCCAGATGGCCGGAGCGTTGTTGACGGAATGCGCTTTGCCTTGGCGTTTCCGCTTGGCGCGCTGTCAGGCGGTAAGAAATATGACAAAAGCATATTTCATGTGCATAGTTTCGCTGCATCTGAAAAGGTGGAGGTCTATGGGATATGGGGTTTCAATTTCGAAGGAACCAGTAGGGAAAACAAGAAGTTTCGTGAGGCCGTCGCATGCTTTTACTTTTTGGAAACTTCAACTACTATATCAACACGTCTGACGTACAACAAGTTTGTACGGGTAAACATGCGAGATGAAGAAAAACATACACCACAATGCAATCTTGGAGTAAAGTGAGCTTAAAATTTATAAAATGAAATAATATTTAAAAAAAAGTAAATCCTACCATACAATTAAATGAAACTTTAGTTCAACTATTCAAATCAAAAGGTTATGAGTCTATTGTGTCAATCCACTTATGAACATTCAGCACTAAATAATTCGGACATGAAAGAAAAATAGTCTTGACGCGTCATTTGTGCAGAGTTTTAAATTTAACTTTTAATGGATGACTTATTACAATAACTTTCATTCATGTAGCGTAACATTAATGTATATTATGTGTTCTGTTGATACAAAACAATGACTTTTGAATGTATGTGTTGTAATGCTATGATTTATGATGATTTTGTAATACTTTTGATAAACGAGAAAGGCTTCCACCAAACTGCCAGAAGAAACCGTCAGACAAATTCCTTCTTCTTCTTCTCGCGAGTCGTCTCGAGGGTGTGTGTGTGTGTGTGTTTGTTTTTCGGCCGCGTTTATCGCGTATGGATCTTGGATGAAATTTCCTCTCAGTTTCGAGCCGGCCAGGAATGTTTAATAAATCAACTTCTTCTACCCAAAGGAACAATGAATGGATCGGCTTCGCGACACTGACGCCCTCCAATCCATCGATCTTGCCGGCCTGGTTCTCAGTCCAGGGAGTATCGGTTGGCACTTAAGCCGCCGATCGCTTTGTCTGGAATTAGTTTCGAGTTGGTTTCTCTCTCGCAGTTGGAGCCAAGACGCGAACGCGAGTTACGTGATGTTTATGTATTTTGTGTAAGGTTATGGCACCCCCATTCTGCCGGATCCGTCTTCTCATTGCAGCATCCTTCAGCGAACAGCTCCATTTCCAAGTGTTTTGACAGGTTGCAAATACAATGAAAGTTATGCAGCGTGTTGGATGTTTGTGTCTGGTTTCCCCTACGAAAGACGATTACATTTGCAATCTATTTTTTCTTACGTACGAGGCGTCAAAAACTCAAACAGAACAAGCACAGACTTTGAGAAAACAAACGAATTCGATCACGAAATCAATACAATCAGGGTGTTTCGACCTTCTCGGAACAACACACCGTTATTACGTAGCATTTGCACAAAAAGATCCCAAATCCCATAACCAATTGACCGAAGTGTAACTTCCACATCCTGGCCATCGGAAAAGGCTGCGCTCGACTGACCTTATGTGTGGTCTTCCTTCAGGAACACCCAGAAACAAACCAACCGCTTTAAGGTGACCACCACCAGCTAGGAAACCCTGGCGAGACCTGGCTTGGAGGGATGAAACATCCGCAGGAGCCGTGTTTATGTTTGTTTTCTCGCTCGGTTCACCAAACAATCGGTCATGGTTTCTTATTTCCAGTTCAAAATAGGTATACTGCTTCATTGTTGTGTGTAAGTTCTATTCTTTTGGGTTTTTCATGGCGAATTTTCTTCTCATGTCTCAAGAATTCCGTTCCGTTGTCCAGCGGGAAGAGCTCCCACCATCTGTCGAAATGTTCGTTTCTTCTGGACCTTGAAATGGAAACAAAATAGCCTAGTTTTCTTCTTATGTCTAACTTTCGGCCGGCACAAACAGGAAATGTACAGCAGAACATGAAGCATTTCCTTTATTGTTCGAACTCTTCGACTTTTTGTAGTTTAAATTGCTCAATCGTTCAGAAACGATTCTGCCCAAGGACCGTAAATGAACCTGGCGTTGTCAAACGTTTGACGAAGATACCACAAGCCCGCTCGCTGTGTGTCTACCTTCGACCGACCGGAACAAGAGCTAATTTATTAGAAAGTATTCTTAAACGATCCCATTTCATCGTCCTCCAGTGCTCATCAGACGTTGCAGGCGAGTGAAGTGGTAGGTGCGAATTGGAATTCGGCCAGAAGCTGAGCGCTATTTCCCTTTCAAAGGTCACAACAAGAATGCTGGACAACACTTGACGTCTTTTAATGTTGGTTCGTTGGAATTAGGCGTAATGGGATATGAAAGATTTGAAAATGGATCTGTCTTTTTAGCATCACGATACGGATACTTAAAGTCAATAAATTTACTCAGCAATCGGCAGAGCAAAATGTTCAATCAAAGAAAACAATTGAATTATAAAAATAAAATTATTTAGCCTTACTCATGTTCAGAGCTAGTCCAGGAAAAATAATTAGTAATGAATTTACTTTTGTGTGAAAGTAACTTAATAATATGAAAATGTGAGATTGATCCAACTTTTATGAATTGTACTTTGAGCCAGAAAAGGTGCCGTGCTTTTGAGTAACTTAAAGAAACCACTGTAAAAGTTTCACAGAATAGTTTGAGGATGATGGACATGGATCTTCAAAAGCAATGTCCTACTCTTTTCCAAATATACCATTTTAACTTAACATTATTCTTACTTTATTTTTCAAACATTTTACGGTTGTCTATTTTAAATCGTCTAAAACATATTCAACTAAAAGTGAAAAAAATTACTAGTCATTTTTTGACTCCTTATCAAAAATGTGTGGTTTAAGTTGAATTGAAATTTTATAAATTTTGAAATAAAAAATTTAATGTGGAATGTATTAAATTTTTTTATTAACGACTTCAACTGATAGCTGCTTGGGACCCCTAGAACACTTAATCCGCCTCTGTTTCGGAGGAAACACTGGATGAAGAAGCATGGTTGAGTGGTTGGTTGAACGGCAAAGGAATGTTTGCCACGATGGGTTACTCCAAAAAAAAAAAAAGAAAAAAGGAGAAAAAAGCGACTTGCTATCCGTTGTTTGGGTACAGTTTTATTGGTCAGCCGTGGAGGGAAAAACAGCTTTCAACTACAAACAACTTTCCCTTCAATTTAGGTGCACTTCTCGGGGGTGGCTTGACGAAAAAGTTTTCCTTTTTATTAGCACGTTAAAAGTGGGAGAAAAAGAAAACTTTTTTCACTGCGTACGAAAAGCTAAGGTGGAGACAAATATCTTGCCACAAACCAACCACCACCGAGTGCCGGAACCAAATGGAAAGGGAAATAAAATTGTTCACAACACAACAACTAACTCTCGGCGTAAGGTAAATCAATTCCGTGAGAGATGACGAGGAGGACAAATAAAACAAACAATAAAAGAAGAACTTCCAATCAAACGAAATGAGGACAACTTACTTGATGTTCATTAGTGAAACAGAGCGTAATTTAATCCGGACAAACTAGAGACCTTCCATCGGTCGGTCTACAGGATCCGTTGTTGTTTACCCAAACAAGACTCTAACTCATCCTTCTTCCATTGCTGGCCTTTATTGTACCTCAAAGTCGTCGGCGACACACAATTGTCATATGATTGCTTCCGGTGGACGCAAATGCTTGATCCTATTTACCGTCACCGAGAAGAAGGCCCCAGGAGAAGAACTGGAGAGGGAGTAAACTTGAGTCAACCAGCATCAATCATCCTCGAATTTCCCCCTCGTATATTTCCTAATTTTTAGGATGCCACCACCCGCTGGGCGCTTAGCAGTAGAGGGTTTTGAGTTTTTGGCCTGGAGAGGTAATTTAATTGCACTTCAAAATGTGACAAGGTCCCGGAGCAACAATGGTTTCTCTTCATTGTCCAATGCCGGTATATTTTCCTTTCACCAGAAGCCAGATGAAAGTTGAGGGTAAGCCAAATGAAAAAAAAAATGCAAAAAAACAGAAACTGATGGATTAAGTTGGATGGAAAATTATCTTCCGACCAAGCGACGGACCAGAACCCACCATCAACAAAAAGATCGATTTTGAATTGAATTGAAATAGTGCCGCATTCAGACGTACCAGAGGGGCACTTCACACACGCAAACACAGTCACACATGTTGTTCCTAGAGATGTATCCTTTATCATCCTTACACGCTTCCGTGAAACACGAAAAACTTAGGATCCTACGGCGTGTGGGAGTTAGGATCGTTGCCAACCATGGAGCTGGTACCGTAATGCTTCGCTTTGCTTCGCAGTCCTTTTGGACGATTTATGACTTATTTTTAACACCGCAACCGAGGTTCGAAGGGAACGGCTGAGGTGACAGATGGCTAGGTTTTGGCAAATTCTATTTGAATTTGCAATTAAGAATCTATTCAATCTCGTTGTTGGAATACGGGTTTACTCAAACTGTGAAAAGAATGGTGCAACTCTAGCTTACAGTAAAGTAAAGTTGTAAAGAAATTTCCATTACCATTTAGTCTATTCGTATGCAATGCGTATTATTTGAGGTACCACGAACGACCATAAAATAAAACGAAATAAATATGTACCGTCTCTGATCTATTCCATACTGTTCCTACAAAATACTTATAAAATATCCTTATATCCACCAGTTTACATCAACAAACGAGAGAGAAAAATAAAAATAAGTAGAAATAATTAATATATGTCGCGCAATAAACCATGCATCCACTTTTTTATTTTAATAAAGATCATGCTTGTTTTTTTCAAACAAATTATCATACAGGTGTAAACGGTATGATGGATTCTACATCGTCACTTTGGTAAGATATCAATTAAAAGTTTTGTATTCCCGGCGCAGAAAGAGTCCACTACAGCGATAACCGGAAGGAACGCACATGACGAAGATCAGTATTGAAATAACCATCGTAAAATTCAAATGAGTTTTACACAGCATACAGGTAAACTTCCTGAGGATCGACCAAAGATTCCAACATCGTTTAAGTGCATGTTTCACGCAAATCCTTACAAAGAAGGCAATCCTGATCGGAACGCATGCCGTGTCACACGCTGTACAGCGAAGTTACGATTATACCACAAGTAGGTATATGTATGATACAGATCTTCTTTACGACAGCGTGGTTGGTCCTTTGCACACGGTATCAGATGGAAATCATCTCGTGAAAGATATCTTACAATCAATTGCAGACTATACTCACCCGACAAACAGGTCAAATGTAAATTAGCCCAAGCCGACGATTTACCTTCATTGGATGTCGAATGGTCTTCTATTGCCCGATATTCAAAAATGTGTATCCATCTTAACATTGTCCGAATGGCTGGATTGTTTTAAATCGAAAGCTATGCACTTGTAGCTTGAAAAACCACTCTCCTTCGGCAATTGATGATTCAAAACCTTTTGAAGTATAGATGCACTGAGAACCTACCAAAGCCCCAGAGGACATGAATATTTCAAAAATATCGAAATGGACCAGCTCGGAGACAAAAAACAAACAGATCCTTCGTTGTTGATCAGGTTGTTTTCACTAGTTAACAAAACTGTTAATCTGAAAACTATTTCACTTTGGAAAGAAAAGGCAAAGGTCCATAAAAAAGATACACAAATTCGCACAGATTTTAAGAGGTACTGTTTATCAAATTTATTGAATTATTAAAGAGTTCAGTTAAGTAAGGACAAATAAATTCGATCAAGCTCTAGTAGGAAAGCAGAAAACATTTCATGAATACAAAGATTAGTTTTTTTTTAGAGAACTCTCTACCCACAACTCTTCTTGTTGCAACTAAATTTGTTGATACCAGTTTATTAACGGTTCTTATCTCTGGCTAACTGGCAGGACGAGACTGAACATTGGACTGATCTTGGGTTGGTCTTGGCAAAATATATCTAGGGCGCGGGCGGTGTTACTGAAGGTAAGAAATAAATACAAGTGTCAATGGATATTGAGAGGAATTCACTCTGTCCACCCGTAAGAGATAATACTTACCAAAAAAAATCGAACGAAACTCGGCCGCATCGATCTTCGACCATGCTGCCTACCGTTCTATTGAAGTTCGTGTTGCCAAGGAGTTGTTGCTGTTACTGTTGCCGTATATGGATGGAATGCAACTAAATACTCCGCTCCTATCAAAGAAAGTTAGGATACATTCTGGTTCAATAGCTTATGATCAAGTGTGTCATGAGTTTCTTCTACCTTAGGCTGCCATGCGTTTATTGTTAAGCTGAAGATGTTGGGAATGCGGTTGGTGATGTTACCGGTTGTTACAATGATATTAATATTGAGTTATGCTTCTCAAAATCTACCTTGGCGATAGTCGTTGATTCTGCTGATGTTTTACGTGCTGCAAACACCACCGCCGACACTCACACCGTGAGCTAATGTATCGCCTTGAACGTATTACATTGCATATCTTTTTGTCCACATCCGGGCACGGTTATTATATTGTTCTCGATTCGTTTTATATACTTTGGCAATTTCGGGCACCAGTGGATCGTCCGGATTTGGATCGCATAACATAGAGCAGATGGATAATAACACTTTTGACACGGTAAGCGCCGGTGACCATGTACTGCGTAGAATGTCCAGACAAATCGACCCGTTACTGTTAATGTTGGGGTGATATATACGTGTTGTAAAAGCCACTTTAGGTGGCATAAACGGATAGCATGATGGGAAGTCTATTGTTAAGGAAAACAGGCCTCCCTGGTACGGACTGTCTGGCGGACCCATGATTGTAGCTTGCCACTGGTAAAGATTGTTGTGAATTGGACCTGCTGAGCAATGTGCTGGCGGGTCTCTTTGCAACTCTTCTAGTTCCTTGGTAAGCCTTTTCGACGCCATCTTCTGCTTTTCCTTATGCACTTCCGCCGTGCGTGACTGAGGTTCGATAACACTCTGCGCTCTACTACCGAATAATCACTTTTAGGGACTCTTTCCAATCTCGGGATATCTGACCCTGCTGTCCACCTGCTGCTGCCTTCTTGCAGTTGCGTTTGCTCCGCGCTTTGCTCTATTGCGCTATGCTCCACACAGCAAGCTTTACGATGTGGACTGAAGACTTGTATATTCTCGCAGTCACCATATGTTACACTCTGTTCAACAAAAGTTCATCGCAATACACGGATGCACTTTGAAATTCATCACCAGATCAACTAAATGCGACCACAGCAACGACAAAAGTAGCAATCGAATTCTAGATTTACATACGACCAAAAAGTTTTCCACAAACGTACTAGATTGAATAGCAAGAGTGAGATAACAGTATGTCTCACTGTCGGGACGAAGCTGTCACATTTGTTCAGCTTAGGAAATATTATGAAAGTTTTTTCAAGTCAATTTCAAATTCAAACGCTGCTTTAGTACAGTTTTTAGTACAATTATTTTTGATAAAACTCGTTCATAATGCAAATGCTAAGACTTTTAAAAAACTAAAATATTTATCTTATAGTTGAATCCCAATCAGAATACTTCTGTCACCCTATTTGTGGTTGTTTGGCGTTTATAAAGAGCACGCAGAGTACGTTTAAAAACTACTTTCGGTATATTGATTATGATTGAATTGGTTAAGCTCTGAAACATTGTACAATGTGTAAAATACATAAACTTGAGTTTTCACGGTTTAGTCTTTCTTAAATTATCAATTTGCGTCGATTTATCATCGCGGGCGGTTAATAGGCCCGGTTCTGTCTTTTACCGAGTCAGCACTGGATGCAAAGAAGCTGGCTGCTTTCGTGGCGCCCACAAGACAACCAAGAGGTGCGGCGGAATGAATGGAAGTTTGAGTACGATTCCCTTCCATCTTTTTGACTAAAGTTACCACGAATGGAACTGCCAGATTACTACCATTAAATGGTAATTATTATTATTATTGTTATTATTGTCGTCAGAACTCCTGCTCGTTGATTGTTTTCTCCATTCTAGTGTTTTTGGGGTCGTTACGGAAAAGAATGAACCTGTGGTCACAGCTTTGCGCAACCGCTTGCGGTTGCGTTTTTGATCTGTCAAACGAGCACAGCTTTTTGCCAAAAATACTTTAATGTTTGAATATACCACTTATATGAGCATACAATCTCATTAAAATCTACTAGAAGCAATATTTACTGTTGACATATAAAAACGTAAGGGTCTGCGGCAAGAATCAAACTCGTCTGATTTTTTAGTACAGAAACCGCAAGGTTTTGCATCTGCGGTGACAGCCCCTATCTCGCCCATGGGAAAAAACGCAACCGCTTGCGGTTGCGCAAAGCTGTGACCACAGGTTGAGTTGAGTTAATATTTGAGAAACACATTTTTTTCTTTATCCCAAACAATCTTCAAAATTTTTCAATCATAACAGTCAATTGAAATTTAGATGATTGAAATAAATAACGTAAGAATTCCATTTTCTTCATTTTCTATTTGAGTTTTCTTTATAAATTCTGCACAGCGAGAATGCTTAGGAGGTTATACCCGATGGAACGTATTCTTCCGACGTCGCTAAGAAATATTCTTCAAATATCCGGACCACGTTTCTGCAGAAGCTGTCGAGTTGGGGATTCAGAAAACTGCCTTGATCAGCTCACGATTGACAATCATTCTTTATTCTTTCCCAGCATCCATCCATCCACCGGATGGAACCGGCCTTGCGCAAGTCGTTCCTTCCGTTGCACCGGATATGGAAGCGTGCTGTTTATGTTTTTTCACTGCATTTTTCTTTTACATTTTATTGTTTTTTATGCTAATGACTGTTTGACGGCACCGATTTACTTGCCTCTGGTCCAGAATTTGTGTCACGAACCGGGTCACGTTTGTTTGACTTGACTTTTCGCTATTCGCACTTTTGTCTTTGGCAGGGCCAGTTTTGGTGTGGCAGTCGGGAAAATGGCGTCCCGACTAAGAAATGCTCCGTACATGACGATGGAAATAAGCTGGGCAGAATTTAAATATATATGCTCCCGGAAGAGCACAAAACGAAGCAAAAGAAGGCTCCAAAGCAAAAATAAATATAGTCCCGGATGGCGTCGCATGGCGGAAGTACGTTGGAAGGTGGATGCGAGTCCATCACGGGAGGACATATAAAAAAATTGTGATGAACCATTGATTGGATCTACGTCCCTGTCTGTCCCTACCATACCCTTCCCCAACACACTCACTACGTTTTTTCCCTTTGCCTTGGAACTATGTTATGCCGGAACTTACGATCGCGACTCACTTTGCATACTGGAAAAAGAGAGCTGTTTTGCCACCACGTTTTCGCCTCTTTCGTTGGGAAACTCGTCGATGGGAATGCGAAATTTGTGATCGCAATGTTCACGCCATCCTTTCAGGTCCATGGCCGCGGTTTAATCTATGCTGTTTGGGACGTTCGTGATTGACAGTTGAGTTTTTCATCTCCATTCCTTTTGTATTCCGTGCAGTCTTTTTCTAGTTTCTTCCTGTTCTGCACGCACACATAACTCAAATTTCGTGCCTTTCTCACAACATTTTCGATGGGCGCGGACAAACGTGTAGTAAATATGTATTATGGTACATTTGATTTGTTGAAATATTGTTTATCCAAATTTCGTTTTCTACTAGCTGCGATAACAAACCATCATCTTTCACAGTTCAAAGTTTATTTTTTTACTATGCAACATGTAAAGATTGCATTGATTTACTCCTCACTGTATGATGCAGTTTTACTGATGGTGTGTATTTTACGGTCTATTTTTATACTGTGTTTGTCATTTGGATTAGTTTCTTATAAAATGTTTCGAAAATTTATATTTCTTTTCTATATTTCAGGCAGTGCAAAAAGCATTGATTTTACCTTATCATTGATCATTAAGTTTCTATTATTTTCAGTAACAAGTGGATTTAGCTAGGTGAAAAAAAAAACCTTATTTGTTTTCAAAACTGAATCTGCCTCGCATTTTGGAATTAACAATCTAGTTCTAGTTCTAATAAAAGTAAATAATTTACATATTATTAAACATAATTTTAAGCCTCTTCATAATTTCTATACTTGTATTGCTCATAGTACTTGAAATACAAAAAATATGGAGTTGCGATGGGACAGTCTAAACATTGTGTCTTGGTTGATTTCCCGGTGAACCCAGCATCAGCCGCATCGTTTCCCTTCAATATACCTTTCGCAATATATACAACTGACCTCGAGCTGCATTGATTGATATTCATGAAATTATGCACACCCAAACAAACGAAGTGGCTGGAGGAGTACCATCCAAGGGGACAAAAGCATATGTATGTTCATCCTTAGACCATCAATCAGAACCGGATTGGCATCCGGAGTGGGGTGTTGGGAGGAAAATCAGTTTATCCTCCAGCCTGGGATACAAAAGGAGAGAAAAATGATCTTATTCTGTCTCCTACTAAGCGATTCTGCTTGGGGATCGAGGAGAACAAGGTACAGGGATACCGATCAGGTTCATATGTATATTTTCTTATTCTTTTTGTGCTCCTCTTCGTGATCAAATATTTTTTTCTTTAATTTATTCAGTGGCTGATGGCTCATGCAATATGTTTGCATTGTTGTGCTGGCCGTGTTTTCTGCTGCAAGGCTGAAGAACCATTTCTCGAAGTCACATTTATTCATTCAAAGCAGCTCGCTTGTTTGCCCAACTCCACCGACGCGGTGCGGATGGGGGAAAACCAAGAAACGGATAGCTCATTGCAGAGGCGGATCATACTGTAATCAAACTCAGCAGCTGCTTGGGGGCTCCGAGGTTTTAAAGGTTCCATCCTTTTGGCCCTTATTTTTTATTTATTATTTTTATTACCTTGCAAGAAAGTTGCTTGTCTTTTTGAATGTATAATGAGTTTAAACGTGAGAATGATCCAATTAATCTGAATTGTGTTTTGATGCATAAAAAGTATCGTCTTTAAAAAAAAGAGATTGAAGCACTAGCATGAATTAAACAGATTAGAGTAAAGATTTTAATAAAGATGAGGAAAATTCTCAGTATAGTGCGAAGATACCATGGATTACCAAAGGCCTGCACATTTCCTCATGTAGAAGTTCATAGAAAATGATATTCGTGGAAAAAAAAGAATCACGCTTGGAAAGTTATTGATGATTTTGCATGGAATAAGGTTTTGAAAATTAGGATTATGTCATTGAAATTTGTTTAACGGAATATCTTTGAGTTAAGTGTAAGTTTATTCAAATGTGATTCCTCGTTACAAATGTGTTGTTCAATCTGGATTGAAATTTTATCAATTTCAAAGTAAAAAATTGTATGGTTGATATTTTGCATGTTTTTGGAACCTGCAACTAATATTTGCTGGAGGTTCCTAGAACTCTCTATCCGCCTCTGACACATTGACTTTTCTTTGCTGAAAAAATGGTTTGTGAAGGTGGTTCCGATTGTCTTGAAAATGGTAACATTTATCGATCAATTCCTCTCATTCGATTGTACTCATTAGCTCGCTGTAAGGGCTATTATTTATTTATTTATTTATTTATTTATTTATTTATTTATTTATTTATTTATTTATTTATTTATTTATTTATTTATTTATTTATTTATTTATTTATTTATTTATTCATTTATTTATTTATTTATTTATTTATTTATTTATTTATTTATTTATTTATTATTTTATGAAATATTATCTAATAACTCGTTGTGTTTGTGACCGAGAAATAAGTTGTAGTTCAAAGAAAATGAATTTCGATATCGATTCAATTTTAATCATCACAATTTTAGTTACCTCCACTTCCCAAATCTCTCAGCATGATTTTCCTCTCCAACTTCGTTCCACTAATGACAACGGGTTTCCAATGCACACTCTCCACCCTAACTCAGTTACACAATCAATTTTCATCCGAAGATCATCCGTGTGTGCCGTTTCACAAATCATTACCGCATCACGAGCGGAAACGAACTGTTGTGTGGCGGAGCGACATTAAAATAATTTATTGGTCCAGAAAACCTCCTGACTGTGTTCTCTTCTTCACGATCGTCATCGACATCTTAGTCATCGTCGCTTTAAATGGTTATCAGATTTCTCCGGAAAATCCATTGTGGGAAATGCAGGGCAAGGGCTGGACTCTGGTTTTCTGCTCCTGCTCTTGTCAAAGAGAGAAATAGCGCTGATACGATGTCAAAACAAGAACCGTCCATCAGTAGAGCTGTTTTCCAAGGTTTTCAAAACGGCACAAGGCGCCATCGTAATGATCCATTTAACCGAAATTAACTACGATTATGAGAAACGATGATGGCTGGTGCGTGCAAGAAACGTGATGGCTGTGGTGAAATGTATCAAAAGTACTGAGACGCACATGAAAAAAGATTTTTATCGCACCCTCACTGAACGAAGCGAAAAGTGCGAGAAAACATATTTATAGCTTCCCGTCAGTTTATTATCACCGGGAAAAGGGGAGCCAAAGAGCAGCATTAAAAAATATAATAAAAAAAGAAACGCTTGATCAAGAGCGAACACAATAATAAAGAAAACCTTTGATTAGACTCTAGAGCGCTGGGACAAATAGTTTTCCATGGATGCATAAACGTGGTGGCATAAAAATTCCGATCACACACCGTGCTGAATAGTTCCATCTTAAACAACATTTCATCGTTGAACTCCAGGTAGTCTGCCATTCTATTCGTTAGCTGATGATTCCATATCACAAAGATAAAGAGGAAGAGAGTGAGGGTGAAAGAAATAGAAAAACGGAAACAAACGAATTGATCGATGCCGGGGTAATTTTCCTCCTGGCTTGCCATGACTCTAACAGCATCCCGAATTTCAAACCAAGATCGAGCAATTTAACGTGGACCGGAGTGCAACTTCGGACTGAAATGTTTGCACTTTTCCACCGAGCAGTTGTACCTCTGTGCACTGGTGAGGCAATATCCACCTGTTTTCCACCGACATCGGAAATATGTTGGCTCATTGAGGCGATCTATTTCGCTAATGTCAATTCGCAGTTTTTACAACTCGAACCCGAACGACCCGAACGGATACCTGGTGCTTCTGATTGTGCAGCATTGGTTTCTTCGAGGGTTGGGACGATGGGGAAGGTTTCGTTCGCTCCGAAAACTACTTCCGTCTATCGACAATCTACTGGCCCACGCTGACTGGCACATTTCGATTCGCAGTCTTGAAATGGTGATGACAGGGCAGTTGAATGGGTGAAGATAGTGAAAAACGTTTTCCACATGGGGATGAATTATTGCAAGGTTGTCCATGTCCATTCCAACTGCCAATCGTTGGTGGAAATCGTTTGAGAAAGAGTTAAGAAAAAATGAAAATGCTATAACCTGATCAGCACATTTTCAAGCAGACGCAACTCGTTCGGATCGGGAAGATAATTTTCGATACTTGATTTTATCTGTTTACACAAACCTTTATAACTATCGTGATGGGAATCGGTGAAAAATTCGAAAAATACAGTAGAAAAGCGCCGGGGCTCACCACCTCGACGGCGTGGGTTCGAATCCCAACCGAGACCGGACCCTCCCCTGTACGAGAAGGCTGGCTATCCACGTACAACAGGGAAACAAGCCTCGTAAACCCTTAACGGACAGGCATGACCAAGAGGTCGTTACGCCAAGAAGAAGAAGTAGAAATGTCTAAAGAAAATTATGTTTTTTAAGGCTTTCTCTTGTTGTGGAGGGAAAGGAAAAATGATTTCTTGTTGTGAAAAGAATAGAAATTGTAGTGAGCAACTGATTTGTTATGCTGTACTGTACTACACGCTGTCGGTTCGGGCTTAACTGACAACAATGGCGAATCAAATGCAATGGAAAGTATTTTCAAACAAGCCATCGTGCACAATTTGCCACCACCTTCATCGTAAAACAATTTTCGGTACAAATGCTTTCAATAGAAAAGTTATATCCTTAATACTCCATGAAATTGTTCCCAACAGGCGGTATTTCATTTATTTTCCTTAACAGGTGGATGTATTTTTCACCCTCGACTTGACTGACTGAGAACGAACAGAAAAAATATCTACAGAAATTCAGACAGTCAATTCAGTCATAGATTAAACAACAAAAAGGGAACAACAACGTATGGAATTGACGGAATAGTAGAGTGCTATACGTCCCCTTTCTTTTCGTCGCATATCCTCATGAGCCGCATCTAATTCTCAATGGAGATGCAGAATCTTATCAAATATTCATGAAGTAATTGTCTGGTTTTATCAGTTATCCTGACAGGGTTTCGAACCCTCAGTTGCATCCTTGCGTATGAAATTTGCTTAGTTGGAACTAAAGAAGAGGGGAAAAGGACCGTCTGGTGGCGTAGAGTATTAAAACCTACATGAAAACGTCTGTGGGTATCTGTTGTGAATCCTCTCGGATCTTATTTTTTGTTTTCGTAACCTGGCGCTATTTCTTCAATGCCACGACAAGCAACTCGTAGTCAATTTCGTACAATCTGTCAGGACATTTTCGGCACCAGGGGTTCGAGGAGGCGACAAAAGGCTCATGCATAATCGTGTAACTTCACTTTCTCACGATGTTTCCTGTTGACACCCTGCCAACGTTCAGCGAATGAGAAGTCAGTCCGGGGCGGAAGATATTGCGGAAATGATGTGCTTTGATGCTGTGTTTTTTTTATCTTACTCGTATCCTCGATGGGACAAATCCGGGATAAAACTCAAAAGATGAACTATGGATTTGAACTAAATGGAATATTTTTCACTAACTACAAGATGAACCTAAGAAATGACAAAAATATTAGAGTCTCCGTTCTTTTAGGTTCTGAGAAATATCCAGTGAAAGTCCAAATTTGTGAAAATATTGGAAGAAAAATAGAAAAAAATGTATCAAGTTTGAAGGTTTGTAACTTCTATGATAATGATCGGAATTTTACTTCAAGCACCCTTGTGGAAAAGTTTATTATCATGGTTTGAAACTACTGACAAATTGTATGAGATGAAGCTGAATGATATGAAATATTAAGCAATCCTGGAAAATGTTTCCATTTTCCGTTTTTAACCTTGCTCCATTGCTAAGGATTGTAAAAGATTGTATTATGATGCATACCAACTAATAATCTAGTATCTTTTTCAACAAAAAAATGTAAGTTTTTCTGCGCCCAAGCGCGACCTTTACCTTTTTTCATACTTTATATATGAAGCTTATAGTTTACCACCTACTAGGCGTCCCCATCATGTCATCATGTCTAGAAGTTTTCAAAGGATTTCTAAAATTTAGTTGAACAAATCATTTGACATAAATGCCTATACGGAAAACAAAAGTTGTGGATGTCCTAGAAAATTGTTTAGTGGTCTCTGCGTGCGGAATAAACGTGGAAGTTTTTCCAAAGACAAAGAGACAGAACTTATACTCTATGACAGGGATGTCAAACATGCGGCCCGCGGGCCACATGCGGCCCGCAAGAACATTGGGTGCGGCCCGCGACCCCTTTGAAACATTACATCGAAAGAAAGAAGATGACAAATGCGGAGCAATAAGTTAGCTATTATAATTATATACCTTTACTTTTCTAAAATCTTTACCAAAATACACAATAGTGTTGCACTGCAACATATATTTCAATAAACTTGATTTGAATTCGTTAAAATTTGGAAAACGATTGAGCAACAAACCCTCTCTTTTACTCAAAATTGGTAAATTTTATAAGAAGTAATATAATATGAAAAAATGTGAAAATGTAAAACTGTTAAGATAAAACCACATTGATAAGAACATATTTTCATCACTCCAATCAATTATATGGTTTGGCCCGCGAGCCTATTTTGGGAGAAAATGCGGCCCGCGAACCTATTTTGGGAGGAAATGCGGCCCGCAAGGTGAAACGAGTTTGACATCACTGCTCTATGAGGTTGTTAGCTTACGCTTTTGAAAAACTAGTGTAATGCCCTTGACGGATCTAGAGAACATTTAATAATGAGTAATGCATCATACAGTTATTTACTAGTATCGGGTTTAATGGCTATCCGTCTTTAGTTCATCAGTGACGATTCATATATCATCTGGATAAATGTTACGCTCCAAAGCGTTAGGATTTGCAAGGAAATTATGATTAAACTTGAGATAGAGTGAAACGAAAAATTTGTCAAACAGTTGAACAGTTAAAAGCTTAGTTCCTTATACAACATAGTTAAAAAAAAAACAATTTATGTGGCAGAAAATTATACATGTTACTTGAGTTTAGTTGTGTGTGTGGTGCCAAACCAACATTAATGTACAGTGTAGGCTACTTAAAAAATTAATTTATTCCAAATCTGGAGAATTTATCTTGTGAAATATCTCTGCTATTTGGATGAGATTTTTCGAATGCTTGCTACACACTTCGCATGGAATTGATTGAAAACTGGAAGGTTACTAACACTCTGACGTCCGGGTACATCTATAGATGTAATGTCTCCGTTTCAGTCTGCATCCTATCACATCATTTTGGTGTGTTGTCAACGCTGTCTCCTGACACGCATCACAGACAAATATCAAATGTAAACAAATATCAAAAGGAAAGTAAACAAATTTCGCAGGGCACGTTGCTGTTCGTACGTAAATTCTAATAAAGAATGAAAAAGGATAATCAAACAGGGCGGCCAGATACGGAGGAACTAGTGCAAACGCGCCGGTCGTAAAGCGTTGCGACACCGTGAATAGTACGGACGTCAAAGTGTTAAAAGTTATTAAAACATGCTGCTCAAATAAAAAATTACCGGCACAATAGCTGAAGATGGCACATGGCACAAACGCTTAAACACTTATATAAAATTTTCAATAGACTACACATATTGCTTTCGCTTTTCAAACAAACGGCAAAGCAACCGGAGTTTCGAAAAATCCAAGCGTAAAACAGTCGCCATGAACTACCCCATTCTGGTCGATACTAAAAACTTCGGCTAAAAACCGGCTATACTATTGAACCCATCTGCCATCCGTTGAGTTTTTCCGGACCCTAGCTTCGCGAGTATAATAATGGATTCTAACATTGTCCACTCATCCGTAGTGACATGTATTTATTGGAGTTGAAGTTTTTCATTTGCCAAAGTTTCCCATGGGAAAGCGTATAGAAACTCAAACGTCACCCCGAGAACATTCGAACACGAAAAACCGGATGTCCGGTGTGCTCTCAAACGATGTACACTTTACGCTCTAATGAATGTCGTTCCATTTTAAACTTTGAAACCACTCCAGTTCGCTACTACAGTAGCTAACCGGTTTCTATCACTGCACGGGGATTTGAATTTTTGGGTGGCTAATTTATGTGCGTTTTAATAAACTAAAACAATCTCCGGGCAGTGAAATGGACATACTTCCGGGCCTGGCTTTGCGAATGGTCAAAATGAGACGGTTGTAGCACGGAACTGCAATTGATTTCGGATATTTGCATGTTGGAAAGCTGTGGGGCGTTTTAAGTCGGGGACGGAAAATTTCTCAGCCTAGGCAGATGCAGCGGGCGGGTGCTGTTTAGAATATAAAATGAAGGATTTATGAAGCTTCCCCGCTTTCGCAGATTCCGTCCCAGTCTATTATGTAGCCGATGCCGCCGAAAGCAAAGTTTGCGGTTTAGATGTACCTTTTTATTGTGTTGATGAATACATATGCCAACGATCGGAAAATTCATGACCGTTGGAGTGGGGCAAATAGGTTTCTATTTTCCATTTTAACTGTTTTTAATATTTTTCATTTTAACCGAAAAATCTGCCCTTGTGTAAGCTTATAAATGAAAAGTACGAGCGCAACGAAAATCGAATGAAATGAAAGCTTCCCACGAGCGAAACCACATGTTTGGGAAACATTTGCCTCATTATAATTCTCCGGAAGCGAACGGCAGGGAAAACACACAAAAACCGAAAACCTCACACCATACAAGGTCCCTCGACAAGGGACGAACCGTTTTGACGACGGACAGTGTCGATGGAGCCATTTTGTCATTATCGTCCACCGGCTCGGACATTGCAAATCGATTCCCACACTTCACCCTGGGGGGCAAGGAACTGAGGAGGGGCTTTAATGTATCGAATCATTATCAACGCTATGAATACACTACGAATACCAGCTGCATTCTGGTTGGAGGGACGTCGTGTTGGAAAACGAGGGAAACATTTCCAAACAGGGAGCATTTTCGATTTTCCGTCCCGTCGTTTGTCCAGTGGCATCGTTGCCTTGGGTGGGATGGAAATCGAATGAAGCCAGCTGCGGCGGAAGCCAGATTGGCAAGCACGAAGCTGTACATTTTGTATCCGTATCCTTATTTTCCAGCCTTACATATACACACCAACGCACAACCAAACCCTGTGTGGCTGGTGTGCGTAATTTTATTATGCCGATTATTGCATATTTACAATCGCTCGGTGAAATATTATTCACGAACATGTTCGAGATCACGCGGTGGACACTGGCCTGCTCACGTATTGGGAAAACGTTTGCCATTTTCCGTACACCCACGATATTGGGAAAACGATTGCCATTTTCCGTACACCCACGGTATTTAGAGCACGCAACGCACGGGAACACGAAATTCGATTACAATGTTCGGTCGAGCATCATTTTGGGGCAGAAAATGGATCGTCGACGCGAACGCGGGAAAAACAACCAACGTTAAATTGAGTTGAATTTTCATCGAGTTTCCACACCGCAGTGTTAGAGGTGTGAAGTGCAGGTGAATTGAAACAGGCATATCAGAGTATGTTTCCCCTCTGCCTCTCATTCCTCCACAGTTCAACATTAACCAAAGCTATCAGCAGTCAAAACCAGAGAAAGAATGAAACCATCAACGGACGATGGGTTTTTGGAAGCGAATTTGTGACGCGACTAGTGTCCACGTAGATGGCACATGTTGGCACCGATGTTGCAGACGCGGAAAAGTGTATTGCTTTTTCCACCATCGTTTCCATGCCGGGAAAACCCCTTCAGTCGACTTCGGTTTGGCTCGTTGACCAACGGTGGCGTCGGTTTTTGGATGCCAACCGACTTCCATTTTCATCGCGTGGACGCTTCCGAGATGCGAATGAGGACCAATTTCCACATGCTACCGACCATCGGAGTGGAAAAGCGTACGTAGAGTTGAGCGGGAATAACCATAATTAAATACATGTTGCGAATCGATTTAATTTTGCCACCGCCTGCTCGGACGATGCGTTCTTTTGGAATCCTCATCCCTATCACCCCACCCCCCTCACCCCCTCAAACAATGCGACTTCGAAAATGTCCTTTACGCTTCGACTCGTTCCGCAATGGATTGGGAAGACACCGGAACGTGTAGAATGGTTTCGATGGGTGAACCACAGGATTAGGTACATACAAACGCATATCATTATATGTTTGTGTGTGTATGAAGCAAAAAGAAACGATGATAATGATGGTGATGATACCAAATTTGGGGACAGGATCTAGTGAGCCAGTCGTTAATAGTTTGAGAAAGGACAAAACGAATGAATTTTCTTTCGTAGGGCTACAACTTTTACACGAACCGAGGGAAAAGCGCAACAACTTTCTTTGAGTCGTAATGAGGTGAACATTTTTTGTAGTAAATAAAACACAATTACAAGAATTTATAAAAACGGTTTAGGCAAAAGTGGAAACTTTCCCAACTTTAGAATGGGTGTGATAAGTGATTATGGTGCCCGTGGCGCAGCGGTAGCGTGAGGAAACACCACGCCACAGGTGTGGGATCGAATCTCGAGTCTGGCACCCTCCGGTATTACGATCGACTGACCACCGATCTATAATATATCGTCTTGCGGTCACCGAAAATTCTCTTCGGAGAGAGGCCTTGTCCCACTAGGGGATGTCGTGCCACATAAAAA
Source organism: Anopheles ziemanni (assembly GCF_943734765.1). NCBI lineage: Eukaryota > Metazoa > Arthropoda > Insecta > Diptera > Culicidae > Anopheles > Anopheles ziemanni. The sequence goes on along the minus strand of NW_026690030.1, from coordinate 152,849 downwards.
AAATATAATGGAACTGTTTTTGTTTGGTAATCATGATTTCTTGTTTACAAATATATGTAATTATTTTGTTGTTGATGAAACAATTAGTTCTGTATGAAATTTTCTTATTATTTAAACAAGAAGGCGTTTCAACACTTTTGTTAGCTTTCCCTTAACAAGACTATTACTACTCTGAAAATAAGCCTCAATAACTGAAAAAAAATTATTCAAACGTTTGGATCAATACCGGAATAACCGATTAAAAAAAATGTTTCATTGTGGCTCAAAAACATAATATATATGTTTTGATATAATAGTTCAAATATATATCGAGTGTGAAGATGAATGAAGAATTTGTTTTTCAATGGTTTTTTTGAATAAAATATTCCAGTGAAAACGTAGCAAAATTTTGCCAAAAATTTGCATTTAAATGTTTAAAATTGGTATTTAAAATGTTATCAACGCATTCGTGACCAATATTATTAATTGACAGATTAATTGCATCTGAATAGCTGGCCTTGCAAAGTAATTCGGTTGTAAGAATTTGTCAATGGTTTTTTATGTAATGCAACCACCCTCAAAATGATCATTTCACTATGTTACTAAAACAAAAATTAGCACACACATCAAACAAAAGCTATTGTTGATTTTCAAATTATAGACTTGTGTTAAACCAACGTACAGGAATAGTTTTTTGTTCACAGAACCTAACCGTTCAAAAGTGTTGAAATAGTAAAATTCTTTGCTTTATTCTTGATCCGAGGCTGGATGTCAAACTTTGCTAATGTGTTTCAAATGAATGAACTGCATGTCTTTCTTAACATTATCCTCCACTGCTGGCATGAGACGTCTCCTTTATTTTGTTTCATCCCTCTTAAGAGCACCTCCTAAGAGCACACTTTTCATATAAAACGAACATCGTGAATCTCTACTGGCTTCGACACAATAAGGTCGGCTGTTCTTCCAGAATACAACGGAAGAAAAGCTGCACTTTGCATCCTTCGAAAAGGCGTAAAAATTGCGCCGTGCAAACGAAAAGCCCTTTTCATCCAGAGCACGCCACATCCCCCAGATGTATGGAGGGTGAATTAGTGAACGAAGAAAAGCAGGCTTTTATCAAAATTAACCAACATCAGCGTCCTCTATGCAAAGATGCCACCCAAAAAGCAGCATGTAGAAGATGCTCATTTTATGCCATCCTAACCGCAACCCGACGCCCACGCTAGCAAACGCATTTGGAGCGTAAATATTTGTGCAAAAATATTAGTTCGAAACCGAGCCACTGCGCCAAGTGATGCACTCACCTTTTCGAGGTGCATCCGCCTTGCGACTTTCGGCCAGTGTTTCCCGTGCACTCTGCACCGTTTACGCTTAGACGAACTGTTTTCGTATGGAAATATATGTTCAAACTTCTCCCACAAGTGCATCTTTAATCCCCGAGAGTCTTTCAGCGGCATTCACAACGCTCGCTGCCGCTTTGTAGCCAGAATAGCTCACCTACAAGCTTCCTTCTAAAAGCTAGCAAATCGTCAGTGCAGGTGTATTAGATGAAAGACAGTTTGTTTAATACGGTTTAGGGAAGTGAGGTGGTGAAGCGTCTTGAATGGTTGCATCACTGATGGCTGCCGCGCATTTTGTATCGTTTCGTTCGTGAAACAAAAAACGCTAGAAAGAAAAACAAAGTGTCCGGTCAATGCATGGTAGATACAAACTCACATGCAGCTTCGTCTGCTTGGGTGAAAACAAGGCGTCATAAGAAAACCGACAGATACAACCACAACCACTACTACTTCAATTATCGTCATTTTGTTTTATCTATTGAAAAACTACAGTTTTTAATGGAGGAAACGCCACTTCTGGCTCTTTACTTCATTAAACCACGTGCTGTCTTGTTGACAATTTTAAACCACGCCTGATAGGCATCCTTCAAAGCCTCTCCTCTTGCAGAAAACTTTTGCATGTCTATCTGCGCAAACTATAAAACTCATTAACATCAACTTCCCAAATGGAAACTGACTCGTTCTATGCATTTGGGACACAAACTTTAAGCAATTATGCGTCTTATCGGCATCCAGTGCAAAATAACACGAGTTGCTTCTCTTTTATGGATGTTTCATTTTATCTAGTTTCAACACGTTTTGTGATTTGGATGACTCCATCAATCCGTTTCATTCCATAATCCAATGTTGTTTCACCATAAATAAGAGAATCCTTAAAACTCTTGTGGTATGCATCTGCTGCAGTGTCAGGGCAGCTTTACAGCCTTTTACGATGGATAGCATAAGTTGAAACGCGTTGAACGCCTTTGTAAACTCCGTTATCGCGTCTGGAAACCGGAATATGACATCTTGCAATCCTTCATCGCGTTTGTTACCTTCATTAATGATTCTTTAAACTCGAATATGATATTTGTAAACTTCATTATCGCCCTGTCAGATTGGAGGCCGGTTTGTTTTGGGTTTCATAGATGCAAATTGTGTACATATACATATATAGTCAACCATTCGAAAAAGACGTTACTGTTCACAAATTGTATCCACGCTGTGAATCAATTATTTTAAACGATTGAACGGTTCTATTGAATATCTGTTATGGAAATGGTATATTGTGGTATACACAAATCATAGGAGGGCCCATAGAAACGGAAATGTAAGATTTATTCTTACCAATCTAGTAAGCTTAGATGGGCTGCGGTGAAGGTAATTGCAAGTGAGAATTTCAGATTCCGTGATAACAAGCTCAGCGAAGGAGAAACAGGATTAATTTGCCCACTGAGGAGTAGTGAATTGGCCTTTTATTCCCCATTGAAACTGGAAAAGAAGTGTTGGCTCACGTTTACGCCAAACTCGCATATCGAAACTTTAACAATATCGAGATGGTCCTATGTAGCCTTTAAATTTAAATGTAAATGTGATATGCAACTAGTTCCTGTAAATGACCAGTGATTTATCAAATCATCCTTTGAATCCTTGCAGAATATAATAAAAACTATAGTTTGGTCGAAATAGCAAACAACAATGTTTTTCAGTGGTTTGAGATAAACTGATCCTCTGAAAATGTTTTGAACTGTGTATGAAAATGTTTTAAATCTAAGCCCTGCATGATTATTTGCATGGTATGCAACATTTTAGCGTGGGTTGTAGGAATTTATACATAGATCACCACAAAAATGAATAAAATATAAATAGCTTTCTTAGACTAGATGGGGTATCACAGATTTCTCAAAATAAACGCCCTAGTCCCTGCTCTTGCCCTTTGGTGTCCCCACACAGCATACACCTACACGGTAGTGCTACATGGGGGCGGGCGTCTGGCTATCGAGCCGTGGTTCTACTTATTTAGCCCCTATTGGGCCTCGCTCTACGCGATCCTAGCCTAGTGGGGTCACGACCGAACCTGCTCGTTCTCGCTCGATCTTGGGCCGCTGCCCGTACCGCTGCTTGTTCCGTTGCTCGCCGCCTGGCCGCTGCCGTCTGGCGCTAAGCGATGGCTTCCCTCTCGGTGGTCCAGAGCCGCTGGAGCTCGGAACAGATGATTCTTGCTGCATCCTCCAGTCGAACCCAGGCCTCCGTGCTATAGAGCAGGTGTTCGTGCATGTTGTCGGCGGTAACGGTTGCCAGCCCATGTCCAGACAGGAGCCGCTCGCGCACCCCGGCGAAACGGGGGCACTGGAACAGCACGTGTTCCGGCAACTCCTCGGCGTCAGGGCAGGCCGGACAGCCCGGGGATTGGGTAAAATTTTTGGCTGCGAGATACTGGCGGAAAAAGCCGTGCCCCGTCAACACCTTGGACAGGTAGAAGTTTACCCGTCCGTGTTTCCGGGCCATCCACCGCTCTACATCATCCGGTAGCTCCAGCGGACGAAAGCTTTCTTAGACTCGTCTTCGAACAATGAGGGTTCATTCAGAAAGCGGTAGGTTTGTTCGTGGCTTGTTGATTTCATCAAATCCCGTCGTTGCAGTGAAAGCTGCTGTTCATCGTCTTGAGCTGACACCATGCTTGTTTTCACATATGCACCCAGCAGGACCAGTGCCTCCAACGTGTCATTCTTTTCCAGTTTCAATGGGGAATAAAAGGCCAATTCACTACTCCTCAGTGGGCAAATTAATCCTGTTTCTCCTTCGCTGAGCTTGTTATCACGGAATCTGAAATTCTCACTTGCAATTACCTTCACCGCAGCCCATCTAAGCTTACTAGATTGGTAAGAATAAATCTTACATTTCCGTTTCTATGGGTCCTCCTATGATTTGTGTATACCACAATATACCATTTTCATAACAGATATTCAATAGAACCGTTCAATCGTTTAAAATAATTGATTCACAGCGTGGATACAATTTGTGAACAGTAACGTCTTTTTCGAATGGTTGACTATATATGTATATGTACACAATTTGCATCTATGAAACCCAAAACAAACCGGCCTCCAATCTGACAGGGCGATAATGAAGTTTACAAATATCATATTCGAGTTTAAAGAATCATTAATGAAGGTAACAAACGCGATGAAGGATTGCAAGATGTCATATTCCGGTTTCCAGACGCGATAACGGAGTTTACAAAGGCGTTCAACGCGTTTCAACTTATGCTATCCATCGTAAAAGGCTGTAAGGTGAGGATGAAGTTTGAAGATAGCAAACATCTAGCAAGGGTCAGCCGTTTTCCGAAGGACACGAGAACTATTGCCTCCTTTCCCATTTCCTTGTGCGAGTGTTGTCGGATGCATGTTTGACTTCTGCCAACCGGGCACGAACACTTTTCCTAGCCGAAAGTCATCCAGTGGCCGCTCGGGTGGAATTTGAAACCTCAACGGTTAGCTTGGTTTGAAGTGGAAAATGATTTTTTTTCCTGGTGCTACACCGGTTCAGATTTACTGGTTTGGTTGGGCCTTTGCGCAATGCCCTAGTTTAAAAAAAGTGTTAGAGCAAACTATATTATGCACAGCCTCAGGAGGCCAAATGCCCCTCAAAGCTGACGTTGGAAATATTTTTCGGGGGACTTGTTGACCAGGACGAACGAAGAATGCTAAACAAACACCGAAGTGATAGAAGACGCCTCGGAAAAACTGGGTCAACCTAATGAACAAAGATTGCATCAATTGGTGGAACTTCATCTTTTGCGTTAGCTGTTATTTATTTAGCATACATCTCCCCTAAAGTTTGTTTAACATCTCCCCTTGGATAGAGGGACTTCGACGTTCCGAGAGAAATAAATAAAACTACAAGAGGTTGAATTTATCATTATCTCCGATGAACTGGCACTTTAGTCCAACTATCGGTTCTTTATTTATACAAATTTTTTGGCTGTTTTATACCGGTCGGAAAGTATTTGTGATGATTATATAAAATAGTTTTTTTTTAATGTGGCACGACATCCCCTAATGGGACAAGGCCTCTCTCCGAAGAGAGTTTGTTTGACCGAAAGACGGTATATTATAGATCGGTGGTCAGCCGTTCGTAATACCGGAGGGTGCCAGATTCGAGATTCGATCCCACACCTGTGGTGTGGTGTTTCCTCGCGCTACCGCTGCGCCATGGGCACCCCCATATAAAATAGTAGACGATACTATTTCAACATCAACTTATTTTTTAATTGGTTGAAGATATATCGGAAAGATTTCTGGTGCCAGGTTGGTATATAGCCATTTATCTCAATTTTACAAACTAACTTGTTGATCAGCTTGCAAATGCTGATTGATTGGTTAACGCCTGTGTCTTATTCAACGAGTTGGGTGTGATTTGTCTCTCAGTTTTTGGCCCTCAAAACTTGTTGGTTTAATAAATATTTTAGGCATATTTTATTTCAAAAGATTGAACTAAAAAAGTGTGCTAAAAACGCTTGGCAGTCAACGTGTTAAATAGCACGTAAACTGAAGTTGAACTTGTACAAACAATTTTAGTGTTTGTTGAACAAGATACAGCGTAGTTTTCCTATCACCGTTGTCTATTTGAGAATAAATAATAGTTGATTTGATTTTCAATTGACATTTTGGAAGATTTAATTGATGTTTTAAACAATCAGTTAGGGTTTCAATAATATTTTGCACCAAAAATTGGGTAATTTAACGCATGCATCTTCGAATGAGCATTTGTTTTCTTTTTCTTGCTCCGTGTTTGACAATCGATACCATTTTCGATTCTTTTCGAAAAAATATGTTGGTCTTGAGTCAGAGGGAAATTTTTATTACAAAACTAGGTTTTTTAGGAGAGGTACCTGGCCCGTCAGCAGTCCCTTGCTCACCAACCGCCCCTTGGTAGGTTCCATCCCATCCCCGTTACAATTTCTAGGTCTTACTACAGAAGGTAAATTGTGTTGACAATTGCCGAGCGGTAAGCGGGTTCAAATACAAATACAAATTGCGGGATCAAAAATTACGAAATAATCTGACCCGCTCTCTGTTCGACCACTTAACTGAAGTCCCCATCGATATAAATCAGTGATGTCAAACTCGTTTCACCTTGCGGGCCGCATTTCCTCCCAAAATAGGTTCGCGGGCCGCATTTTCTCCCAAAATAGGCTCGCGGGCCAAACCATATAATTGATTGGAGTGATGAAAATATGTTCTTATCAATGTGGTTTTATCTTAACAGTTTTACATTTTCACATTTTATTTTATAAAATTTACCAATTCTGAGTAAAAGAGAGGGTTTGTTGCTCAATCGTTTTCCAAATTTTAACGAATTCAAATCAAGTTTATTGAAATATATGTTGCAGTTCAACACTATTGTGTATTTTGGTAAAGATTTTAGAAAAGTAAAGGTATATAATTACAATAGCTAACTTATTGCTCCGCATTTGTTATCTTCTTTCTTTCGATGTAATGTTTCAAAGGGGTCGCGGGCCGCACCCAATGTTCTTGCGGGCCGCATGTGGCCCGCGGGCCGCATGTTTGACATCCCTGATATAAATGAAAAGCACTGTTATATCGCAAAATGTTACCAAATACCAAACCAAACGCGTCTATCGAACAGATCGGTTATTTGGAGGTTTTTCAAAGACAGGTACTTGAACCGAATTACAGCATATTGTACCAGTTTCTGTGCTTCGCAGCACATGAAACCGGGTACTGCAATCTTTGCAAACGGTTAAATGCTGTCAGTTACTCAGTCAACTGTCAAAATGTGCGTAAATGTGTTTTCAATTGTCGAGTGACAAATAGATTTGCAATAATTTGCGTACCAGGTATTGATTGCAAGCGCATGGTAAATAGTGGTTTGCGATGATGTTTAATGTTTGTTCAAAAGATTTCGGTGAACACATTACCTCTCTGCTATTTTTTACTTTCATTTGGATCGGCTCACGAATAGTAGCGTCGACACGAAACGAAAAAACTGACAGCAAAACTGACATTCGCGCGTGTATTATAAATTAGAGATGGGAAAGATGATTCTTTAAAAAGATCAGGTGCGGTGCAGTTCGCTCAGTGAGATGAACTGAACGCGTGCGGTGATTCTTCCGCACGTCCCAAGAGCGATTTTTCGTCGAATGGGTTATAGATTAAACGACAAATATTGACCTGGTCATTACAACACCGTGAAAAATGGGATATATTGTAAGATATCACATACATTCAGAATATTTTTTACATAAATATTCGATATTAGAATATTTAACAAGAGAATACTTGTTATGTTTATTCATGATATTTCTGGATGTGATTTTAACAACCATAATTAATATCGTTGCCCACCTAAAACAGTAATTCATTCTAAATTATAGCGGTTGATACAATAACCGCTTTTTTTTGCTATCATTTATGTACGAACGAAAGAAAGAATGGTGTAAAGATTTGCCCCACACTTACATAGTAGGAAAGTTGATCAACCGTACGAAGAATCATAACCGCACCTCTGGCGTGCGATTGAGCAGGGCTAGCCAGCTCGTTGATCAATCGAATAAACCAATACCACGCCGCCGGTTGGAGTGTTGTCGTACACATTCATGATCAACCGTAGAACGAATCAATATCGCACCGCTGGCGTGCGGCTATAGCCGGCACGGTAGGTGACCGCACGAGGAATCAATACCGCACGTCTGGCGTGCGATTGAGCAGGGCTAGGGAGCACGGAGAACGATCGTCGTGCGTAGAACCAATACCACTCCGCCAGCGGGTAGCGTATTGTCTTATCCATTCATGATCAACCGTAGAACGAATCAATATCGCACCGCTGGCGTGCGGCTATAGCCGGCACGGTAGGTGACCGCACGTCTGGCGTGCGATTGAGCAGGGCTAGGGAGCACGGAGAACGATCGTCGTGCGTAGAACCAATACCACTCCGCCAGCGGGTAGCGTATTGTCTTATCCATTCATGATCAACCGTAGAACGAATCAATATCGCACCGCTGGCGTGCGGCTATAGCCGGCACGGTAGGTGACCGCACGAGGAATCAATACCGCACGTCTGGCGTGCGGTTGAGCAGGGCTAGGGAGCACGGTGAACGATCGTACGTAGAACCTATACCACACCGCCGGCGGGTGACGTATTGTCTTACACATTCATGATCAACCATAGAACGAATCAATATCGCACCGCTGGCGTACGGCTATAGACGGTAAGGAACCACCCCGGTGGCAAAATGATCATGCTTTCTCGTTCTGTCGGTATCAATTGTCAATTGGACAGATCGAGAGAGCATGCTGATTTTGCCACTAGGGCATCGTCACACAGCTGGCGAGTCGTGATTTTTCCTATGTATGCATAGTCGCGACCATCGGCGTGCGGAAGAATCATTTTGGTTGATTTGAATGTGCGGTACTCGTTCGCTCAGTAGAAAGATCAGAGTGAATCATACAGTTCTGATTCAATTTGCCCATGCCTATTATAAATCTGTTATGTCTCGTGCAAATTAAGCATCAAACTGCAGCTACGCATGATAATCCACATTATTGAGGTTTAAATTACGCTCTCTCTCTCTCTCTCTCTCTCTCGCTCTCGCTCTCTGGCTATATCTATCCCTTTCCATATGTCTCGCCTTGTCATACTTTCCATTTTAGGCTTTCTTTTTCTCACTATGTCTGCCTCTATCTTTACTGTATGTCTCTCTCTTTCTCTCTCACTCTCTCGTTCTACCTCTCCCTATTTCTTTCTCTCACTCTTACACATACTAACAGAACTAAATTCCAGCAATTACGCACAGAAGGATCGGTTTTGCTTAGCAGGCCCATTTTGCTAATTTTGAATTAGTAGCGACATCGAATCAGACTTCGATCGAATGATGGTTACTTTCCGCGCGCGTGTTTGTTGGGCCATGGTCGACCCTCGGAAGGAAAATTATTATATGGGAACTTTTATCAACTGTTTGATTTGGTTGCGTTCGACTAATGTCATGGAAAATGTAAATTTCAACAGTGATACGTCTACGAATGTCTACCGAGACCAGTCCCTACCCTATACAAGAGGACTGACCATCCACGTACCCGAAGGATTACGAAAGAATTTATACACCAATACGAAACGGAAAAAATATTAGTATCTTTCTTACATATCATTTCATTATCTCATCCTTACTTGGGTCCATTTTATTAACGCCACAGTGGTCCAGTCGTTAACAGTTCGAGAAAGGACTAAGCGAATGAATTTTCTTTAGGGCTAGGGCTACAACTTTTCCACGAATCGAGGAAAAATCGCCACAACTTTCTTTGATGCGTAATGAGGTGAACATTTTTTGTAGTAAATAAAACACAATTACAAGAATTTATGGAAACGATTCAGGCAAAAGTGGAAACTTTCTCAACTTTAGAATGGGTGTGACAAGTGGTTATGGTGCACCCAACACACCCATACAAAAACCAATAAATAGCGGAGCAGTAGCCTAACGTTTCTTTTGGTTCTAGGGTTAGATAGTAGGATTTAGAAATTTGAAGAAAGGCGGGAATGGCGAAAAGTCCTAACAGACAAAAACGTAATTTATCGAAACGGTTTGGAACGAAATCTTCAGTCTTACACCCAATCCCGAAACGCTAAAGCCACAATCGCAGAGCCGAGTCTCCAAACTCCATCGTGTGGGCGGTCAAAGCCGAGCCTTTAAACAATCGGAATCGGAAAAACACCATTGGAAATTCCGCCTGTAGCTGAAAAACAAATTCTCGTGCTTTGTTGTCCGTTCCGTCCGGCCCCTCGATGGGTGAATTTACGCTTTTAATAAAATCCAAGTGAATGAATGTATAAATGTAGACTCAAGGGATAGTCAGATTTTCCCTTTTCCTTCCATTTTACTAATTTTCCGTTACTCCTCCTGTCGGTGACCGAATGAAAAGGGAAGAAAATTACCCATTGCGTTGTCGTCCTCCTAGTTGTTGCCGATTGCGAGGGAACCGTTTTCGTGTATGCATAAGCTGCACACTTCAAATTCACACCCGTACCATAATTCATAGAAAATGGGTTTTATCATTAAGTTGTAAAGTATGCAACCGAGGGTTTCCACGTCCACAAGGGTCATGCGTGGATGGAAACGGATAAGGGCGGCAGGGGAGGACAAAACTCGTCAAGGAAAGTCGCCCCCGGACGATTTTAGATACTTCGGGGATTTACGCTCTAACGCCTTTGAACCATCCCCGACGGGATTTGGGTTCTGTGTTTGGATTTTCCTGGGGAATCCGGGTGAAGTTTTGCAATGGAATAAAACCCTCGACGGTTTCACCTCCGTCAAGAAGGTCTGTAGCAATTCATGGGAGAAAAACTTGATTGTAGGGGTTTTTGCTGCTGGGGGAAAAGACTCACCACTGTGAAAACTGCGCCAAACTGCCATCGATGGCTTGAAAGGTAAGCAAGCGTTTGTTAAGATTATGAATTTTAATGTGAGGAATTATTTATTCAAACACTAAACAACCTCATCGTCATGTCTTAGTAGGCGTATTTTCCCTTCTGGAAATTCTCTTGAATTGGAGTGGATAACTTTGGAAAAAAATTCTTACTACATGCTCATCGCTCCGTGCATCACTATCCTTTTTTGGAGGGAGCCTAGCCAACGAAAACTCGCACCTCGAACGAATAGGGAAATCCAACGAATAATTTGCATAATGACTCAAACCAGTTACTGACACCATCGAATCCCTGCGAGGCAAGTGTGTGCCGCCCGTGAAAAGTTCCCAGCGAGAGACTTCAACTACGTAAGTGAAAAACAGAAACGCTGCAATGAGCATGGTGTTTTAGGAAGGACAGGACAAGATACGGAGACGTGGAACTTGCAAGGACTTGGAATAAAGAAAAGTAGGATCATCATCGCCATCATCGCCCTCGTTGGCGTTGGAATCGGGAATCGTCCATAAGAGGATAGCACCATTTTTACGACTGCAACAACTGCTTCATCGGTCCAGTGAGAGGAGTCTTTCGGGGTGTTTTCCGGCTGGAAAAAACAGCAAACGACAAACAGACATTTGCCACGCCAACATGAATCCGGTGTCCCCGCGTGATCGAAGGAGTGAAAAAGAGAATGCTGAGAAAAGATAAAGGGCCAACAACTAATCCTGTGGTAAAGCAACATCTATGGAAAGGTATTCCCTTTTATTCATTCCCCATTTATCTCGGAAAAACTGACTAACAGCAAAACGTGCGCTTTCCGATAGCAACAGCAATAAAAAAAAATTTTAGAGCAAACTTTTATCACTAAACATGTACAGTTTGTGAAAAAAATGCTTGCAAATACACAAAACTGGCTCAGCAGCAGGCAACAAATGCATTTGGTCGTTTTTCATATTTTATCTTTCGCCAACACTCTCCCGCGGGAAATTGGCCATTAAAGCGAACCACATTGCTCCGCATTCGATGTCTTAATTCGAAGCGATCTCCTTTCCCCTGCCGGAATGGAATACATTACCAAGAAAGTGGGGAGGAAAGTTTAGAGCAAACTTACGACTTTCGTAACTTCTGTATGCAGTGACGGTGTATAGAAAAGGACACACAGATAAAACAAATAATTAACACCTGCTGTGAGAAAAGCGGTTATGAAAGTCGTACGATTGCTGTGTTAAATTCGTTAAATGGCTATAAAACAAATTATTGATTTAATGTAATTTATTTTTATTTGACTTTATGTAGCTGACAATCAGACATCGAAAGAAGAATGCGAGATTGATAAGCTGATTACTAGTGCCAAATTCACCAAATCTAAAAAGTATCCTGACAAATACGCTGCCTTAAATCCTTATCTCTGGTAAACATTGAAAATCTTCCAACTTTCAGACGATTGATCGGAAATAAAAATAGAATAAAGATCATAATTAAGATCTTACCGCAAGCAAACAGAAAGAACAACGTCTGAAAACGTGTTGCTTTAAAGTACCGTAACATTCGTGCATTAAATGAACCGAACCGAACTGATCCCAAATTCGATCCTCAGCAGACTGGTTTCTCTACCAAAACGACTATTTTTAAATGAGATAAGTGTTAAACCTCAACATTTTGCACCTCACAGCTCGTTAGAATGTGTACGTTTAACGACCCTTACGAGACAGACTTTATAGGTTAGATTTTTTCGTAATGTGTCCCACTGCAGTGACTTCCAATGAGCTGTAAGACGTGGAGTTATGCTCATGGTTATAGATTAAAATTCCTTCATGATGCTGTGTGTGGGTGAGATTATATAAATGTGATAAAATTATGATATGAAATAAAATTATGATATCTGCCCAACGGGGTTGTATTTTGAATCCTAAATTTGATTTCTTGTTCGTATATCTTGTCAGTCTAATCCCCTTTCCAAATCTTCACCGTAAAATGTCGGGAAATTCGGAAGCCCAACCAATATCCGGTCAACAATCAACGCCTGTTTGACTTCCTGGAAATGTTTTCTCCTCCTGCCGATCAAATTTCGTGGCACTCTATGAATTTTCCAACGGTTTCCACGGAGTTTCCTAAACGCATGGTGAGAAGCATAATTTAATTCGACACCATTAAAAAGCAATTTTCTATACAGGAAAAAGTTGGAAAAATGGGAACACTGAGCCGACTGAAAGTCAAACCCCCTTTGCCTTTGAGAACACCGCCGTGTGCGGAAAGCCGGAGGGATAGGAAATGATTTGAAAGCAACCGAAAAATTCCTTCGCAATCGCTCGGTACTTGGAAGCTCGTCTAGTGGCTGGTGGCAAAAATTGAATTAAAATGTTGACAGAACGTTTTCTCCAAGCCCCGAGTCTTGGCTGTCGGTATTTCGCATTTCCGATAGGAAAAAGATGAAGATCTAGTTTTAAAGGGCTGCAAACAGAAAAAAAGAGGGAAAGTGTAATATTATTTATATTCTCCAGGATCGGTGGAATCTTGTGACAAGGGGGCAGAGCATATTCCGAACACATTGCGATCCGGCACAATGTTGCAAAAAAGCCCCGACATTCGAATAGAGTCACGTTCGGGGTTTCATTTCTTCTTAAGCTATCCAGCCACCAGAAACAAGGGGCATCCTTCGTTTGGCAACGAGGCAATATGTGGAATTTGGCCGAGGACATCAAATGTGTGTGTGTTCAATCATATGTGATACGTAGCCGTCGACCCGGCTAGGTCTTTTCGGAAGAATATTAGTGGACTTTATTGCTTGTAAGCGAGCCGAATCGAAACCAAACGACGGGGGAATCATTTTCCACATTAGGATAATTCATATGTTTTTCCCACAACGAGACCTATACATTTTTGTTGCATGCATAACGCCCCGTATGGATTGTGATTCCAGAGTCGGACCAACTGTTGGAGGCGCTCCAGAAAAAAACCCCTTTTCCGAACGATTTCTTTCTGTTTGTCCAGCATGTCTGTTTCCCAAGGGACCGAAACGTGGAACGTACTAAAAAACAATCATGAGTGTGTGATGACGTCTTCGTTAGGAGCGAATAATAAAACAAGAATGCAACGCAACAGAATGGAGGGAATAGGCAATTTTATTTTCGTTATAGAGGAAAAATCGTCATGTTGCATTGCAAACTATTACTCGGCTTTCTGCCCAACTCGAAGTTCTGTTGAATCGTCAAAATAATGTCAAACATTTGTAAAAAATAATTCAGCTAAACAAAAAATATTCGAAAATATTGATACGTAACGGAAAATTCAAACTATGAAATGAAGGATCCACCTCTACAATCAACTCTTTGAACAAGAGCGCGCACAAAAGGCTCAGAAAAATAACTGAAATGAAATGAAAAAATAGCTTTAAGTTCGAAAAAACTACCCAGAAAATCTTACGTTAAATTTGTATAAGAATATGTTTGACGTCGACGCGTTTCATAGAAACATACACCGTTCAGGTGTATATATTGAATGTCAAACTTATACAACACATATAAAAAAACGATTGCCTTTGTAATGGCAGTAGTATTGACCAAATTGAGTCACGAGGTGAAAGATGTGTTTCTTCCACTCTTTAATAAATTTTTAGTATGCATAATTCAGCTTAAAACATACCGGGGCATTTTACTCCATCAGTGTATCTTGCCCCACTTTCTTCTACATTCCGTTTGGAGTAACACATATTTGCCATCGTGTACCATTTCGCAACCCGGCGTGTATCGATGCCAGATTGTGGTCGAGGTTGGTGTTTGCCGGGAAGGTGTGGGGCATATTCATAAATTGTAAAAAGAGTTCCCATTTTTATTTAAATTTTTCCCTTTCCATCGAGCGCCCGAAATTACCTTGTTGTGAGCAGACATGGATGCTAAAGTTGCCTACCTCGTCTCGTTTTTCTGGAAAATGTGGCCTGAGCTTGAGAAGAAAAATTAAAACTCTTCTCGGTAAGTTCCATATCTTTTCATAGGACGTCCAACAGTGTAGATGATGGGTCGCTCATCCCCACCAAATTATGCATGATCTTTGATCGGGCAATGAATTCCCATTTGAATGAAAATTGAAACACCCTTAACGCAGCTCTGTTTGTTTTTATTTTAATTCGGTGCAGCAATACTTCATCCCCGTTCATGGTAGGGAACCTCGAAAGGCACGTTTCGGGAATCCAGTAAATTTTCGAACTGATCCGCCCACTTTCAGTGGGGGAGGATAATAACCTTTATTAAAGCAGCTCGGGAAACGAATCCTTCCGTTATCGGTATCTCATCTCGAACGAAGTATTTTCCAAGTTTTCATCAACGTTGCATTAACACGATGAGCTGCGTTACCCTCGGATACGACTTGCCTCTTCCTATAGTCATTTCTCTCACACTTATCCAATGGTTTGGAAATCATAAATCAACTTTAAATTAACGACACCCTTGCCGGGGCTTGAGTTTGCATGATAAAAGGGAGGTCCCATTAAATCCATTGACGGTTGACAGACTTCCGTGTGCTGGACAGGACTTGTATTTTCCATTATCCTTTCGTGCTTCATTCACTCCGGACGATGGTGGTCAATTTTTCACTACAAGCGTCCGTTTATTTGGTGGTGAAGAGACAAATTCTGCAAAATGAAAGCAATCGAACGGAAACTCGTACTAGATTTCCACACTTTCAATCTGATTCGCACCAAAGAGACGTTGCAACACCGTGCACATGCCAGCATCGAGTTTTCCACATCGTTGTCCTGGTGATGATTTTTCACGTGACGCGCTTCCAACGAGTGGAGCGAATAATAAACAAGCAAAACGTCCCGCTGCTACTTTTGGAAAGAGCCGTTGCGATTGCACTGATTCAAGCCGATCTATCCATGACATTAACGAGGAAATGCAAGAACACGTTGAATAGTGAATCCATGTTTCCATCCTGTTCGTGGAAATACCATTAAAAAGCACACAACCGGTGGTACGCTGGACGGAAAAACAGAAGTCATAAATCATCATAACCGGTGATTGAAACATACTTGCAACCAACCGAAAAATCTTCTCCCAATTTTATTTTGTCGCGACGTGAATCGGAGTGATTCATATTTCGTCAAGTGATTAATTTGCGTACGTACCTACATTCCGTCTTCGTCACACCATTAGTATCGTGTCCCGATGCGCTTTATGGATTTTGACAACGCACCTGAGAGAGCATAATTTATGCATCGTGAATCATATGTTGGCGAGAAAATTAAATTTTGATTGAAGTATTTGCAAATGAAATACTAATGACAAAAATTCAGAAGGAAAACGAAGGAGGTTTTGACACACTAAACCAAACAAAATAATTTCTCCTTTCATTAGCTGTATTTCTTTACTATATCTTTGATATGGCTTCAAAACATACTGGATACACGTTTCTTTACTTTTTTACTTTACTTCACTTTTATAAACTAGTAAATGCAAATACATTCATTTGTTTACGATAAAAATAGTAATTGAAACGGCAAAACTTATTTACATGAAGAACATCAATATTGCTTTTCAAAGGAAATATGCTATATACAATGAAAATATATTAAATGAGAAAATAAAATATAGTAATTGTAGTGTGCATAACAATATCGCGATAAGTAGGCTAAGTAAAATTTTATAAATGAAGCAAGCTGTGCATCAGTATATAAAGAAGAAAATGCCAGCTTGCAAGGAAGTTCAATCTTGGTTTTCAACTGGGAAGCATTTCAATAAATATAGAACCCACTATATAATTTAGTGTTTTCCACTTTACAAGATACAAACGTTGTGTGAGAAATTTCAGATGATCTACGTGCGATAGAAGTAAAACCTACACCTTGAGGTTCAGTTTGCTATATTTTTTTTCTCCTGTTAAAACCGATTCATTAGGCTTATCTAGCAATTCGTTTGATTTAGTTCCTGATTTCTTTCACGTTAACCTTTTTTCCGATGCATCCCTCAAAGCCAGAATGTAGACAACTTCGTTACCTATGAGTCCAAGCTTAAATTATGTTGCGATGTTCTTAAATTTTACGCAAAATTATAACGAGAAGAAGGGGAATCAAACAGGATGCAAAGTGCTCAGTTACGCTTTCTTCAAAAACATCCGCTAGCAGGTGTGTTGCATAATCGCGTGAAGAAACTCGCTCAAAACATATCCGCTCTTTGCACAAACGAGTCTTATCTTCCTGCCAAGAAACGCCTGCTAACACCAACGAGTCGTAGCACAGAAGCCATTAGCAGCACAAATAATAGTTTGTTGTCACTAGAGATAAACGGTTCAGGTTAGTAAACTCCTGAACCACAGGATATTGGGAAATCGTTGGTCCGAAATGTGCACAATGACGATGGCCAAGGCATTCGTCCAAGACGACACTTCCGGAATGAACGCCCTCGCCCAATAAATTAAACGTATAGTCTCGTAAGGTTCCTCGTGAAGTATCCTCGTGATTTGATCTGTTTTCCGGTATAACTAGTTCGCCAGAACGCTTTTCCATTTATTCATGCCGGGACCGAGGGCACAAACCAATATTGCAGACTCTCCAAAAATAAATGCTAGACAAATAGCCATAATGAATCAGTAAAGATAGCAGCCAAATGTCCTGACGGTTGCAAACACCCTTTTCCATCCATTTCCTCGGACTCGAGAAAATGTGCCTTGACCCTTTTGGACGACCCGCGTAGCGTAGTAGGGCTAATGAGAGCGCCTGGGGTAAGCCTGGACTAAAATGGCACAAGTTCGGTCCCTTGGTATCGGACATCGGCGTCGTTGTTGTGAAGGCCTTTATATACAAGCCGAACAACTATGCAACTGGCACAGTAGGATATGGTGGCCCTTCAGTTCCGAGGCCAAGCAAACATCATTTCTTCGATGCGTTCGAGGACATCGACAACGTAAATATATCCTTCCTCCCTCGACTGACCAATCGAACCTTAGGGGCCACGATAAACCTACAATTCACCATGCGTAGAAACAATCCCGTTTTGGCGCATCCAGTTATTCGCTTCCGCCCCGGTCCGTTCTAAGGATTTACGAAGAGGCGGCGATCCAAAACGAGGGGCCGAAACATGCTTCTAAATTTAGTCCCTAAGCCAATCCGATGGCCATCGATTTTCGTAGCTAAGGGTAAAACTAATTAGACATTATAAAAGTGTCCCCTGGTCGGATATTTTACAACATCCGCAGAGGAGATTAATATTACCAATTTGAAGAACCATTCGATAGGTTCTTTTCTCGACTGACAACAATTTTGAATTCACCTCTCGTCGTTTTTCGATGGAGGAAAATCGAACCAAAAAAGCACGTACAGGTTCCGTAGAGGGAAGGGTCAGTTCTGATTTTGATATCTTAATCAAGGCCATCAGTAGGACTTCCGTTTTCCTACGTTGAAAAGCGTTAAATAAACAGTGGGGAAACACAAACCGAAAAGAATCGGGATGGTTTTTCCTGTTTCCCCTTGTCGAAGCAATGTTTTCAATGTGGTGTGTTAATACGATTGATCGAATAAATTATCCTTACGTCACCGAACTTTGGAGGGTTGTTGTAAAAGGAGGTTAGCACTCCATTTACGCTCCGTAAAATGGACTGTGCATTTGTTGCGGCCAATAGGTTGGTTGATGATTAGGTTTTCTTTTAGTTTCTCCTCCATCTTATTGTCTTTTGTCCTTTAAGTGGCAATGGCCTTGAATTGCCCATCCGCGCTGATTGATGGCGGTAGGAACCAATACACCGGGGGATGGTCTATTAAAAGGAAGGCCAAACGAATTACTCTTCCGTATTCGCCGAGTTTGTGTGGGTTATGGAAAATTGAAGTGGAGAATTAAGTTGCTAGTAGATAGCAGAGCTCGTTTGTCCTTCTATTAGGATTACGACATTCCTGTATTGAGGGACAGGCCCATCGTTAACATCTGTTACGCTTTAGAGTAGTTCATTAGTTTGTTTGAAAACCTTTTTGCCGGTAGAGAAATGCGAGAGAAGTGATTTCCTAATATGCAATTTTTATTGAACGTTACAACTATAATTTCAAATCATTTTCAAAGTTTACTTTTCGTAGTGAGTTTAAACATTTGTTGAATTTCGTGGGACGCCAGGAATTTTGAATTAAAAAATATTGGAACAAAGCAAAGCCCAATTTGTATAAAATTTTCGGTGTACTAGAAAAGAATTGGGTAGCCTTTATTAAAAACTTTTTTGATTTTCAATCAAAATTAAATACGACAAATCGTACTCAATTACTTATTTGTTTTTTTTTCATTTTCAAAATAATTAACAAACAAAAGGAATAAATCTTAATAACATGTCATGATTATAGCTCCATTTTCTTCGAAATGTTCAAAAAGTTGCGGAAATATAGATGACATCACAAATAGAATCTAGAATAATCATCATCATCATTATTAATCTTATCATTGTCGCCCTCGTCGGTTCTTTCGAATACACGATAACAAAATCCGTGCGCCCGATAGATGTTGTACAAATAAACGATCGGAAATCCCAAACCTTCGGGACGAGTGAGTGTTAAATGTTCTATCTTGCGAAAACCTTCTCCAAGGCGTTAAACCATAGTTTATGGGGGGTTTTGGCGTCCAATGCACAGTAGAATGATAATTCAAGCGAGATTAATGCTTCCATTTTAACATTCCATTACCACGCGTAGGACAATTTAAAAGAATTCCGACAAAATCATCGTATCGCTTGCAAGATTTCGAAGTGCACGATCCGGGAATATATCTTTCCATCGCTTTGATTTCCCGCTTATATTTCTGATGGCGGTTTGCGCCTTTCCACCTCGGTGAACTAATGATCTTCGATTATAGAATTTCTCGTTGGCAATTTCTTGTGCGCTTTTCTCCAGAGATTTCTTGCCTCAGTCTCCTCTCGCATTTAAAATTGCTTCGATTCCAAAGCGAAGCAAAAGGGAATAAACAAGCACTATTCAGAGCAAAAGGGCATCGTAATGACTTCTCCATGGTGGTAAGATGTTTGCACAAACTAGTATTGTGTATGTGTATGTAATGTTTTCGCTGCTCGTATCGTATTTTCTTATCTAATCAATGATCCGTTGAAGTGTGTTCAATGAATAAAAAACGAAAAACACACTCCGCGCAAAGCCACGGTACCTCACACTTTAATTCATTATCGTGTCGTCCGGCGAAAACAAATTTCTGGAAAAATAAACCACGCTTCGGCAGTCGCAACAGAAACATTGAACGATCTTGATACGAGGAAACAGAGTTCCTTAGGAGTAAGGTTCGCATCTTCCACGAGGACTTAGAGCAGAGACTTGGATGTAGATGAAACTTCCATTTTTATTTGCTTTGAGCGGCGAGCTTCAAGAACATCGCTGTTGGGAATTGATCACCGTTGGGAACACTCCCGACATTTAGCGAAACAAGGACAAGGACGGGAAACCGGTACAAACGGACAACGCTTTCCATCTCGACTGTCGGGCAGAATGTTTTCCGGTGAAATCGGCAAAATTGATTCTTCCGGCGCACCATCGGACATGTTCTGTCATCGATAAAGTGGAGTACGATGACAAGGACCAACTGCAGTTGCGGCGATTGGTGCAAAGGTGTTCACCTGTACTCTCGCTTCTGACCCGAACCTTTCCGTTCTTCTGCGTGACATGTCGAGCAGTTGGTCAAGGGAAAACGGCGGCTTGACGCACGGGGCTTCCGGAGACGCAGGAGTACGTTGATGATGATGATGATGATGGCGGTGGTTCGCAATGTGGTTGTGGTTGCGTGTGGAATTGCTGTTCGGGTGTCTCATTTCGTTCGCCCATCAACCGCTGTTGGCATGGAATCGGAATTGGAACCCGTCCGATACTCCATCTACACACATCCTTCCACTTGGCACCCCTCTCATCTTCTTCCCTAGGCTTATAGCAAGGTGCCACTGATTGTGACGGTGATGGGTTCGCCCGGTTCGTTAGTTTGCGTGTAGTTTTCCCGGTAAATAGTGTTGGCATTCGGCACGAAATGATGTTGCACTTGCCGGGCGCTTCCGGGGGGCAGGTAACACCACGCTACACTCCAGCCCCTCTGCCGCATTTGAGGGCTTGGATGTTGTTTTTGCGGTTATATTTTGATTTGTCAAAGGGAACACACGTTTCATTATGTCATCATGGGCGAATTTGTTACTTCCAACACACACATACACTGGGTCAGACTTGTTTTTCTGTTTTTTATGTTTCTATTGCAAAACAAATATGAATAATGTATGGAATATGTTACATATAATAGGAATCAGGCAAGTGGGACTTGTTTTCATGGCGTGACCTCTAGAGACCTCTTCGAAAACGAAACATTAAAATATGCTCTGATGAGGTGTTACATACAAAGTAACTTATCAGCATCGGACACGAATTGCGAAATCTCACTCAGGGAAGGCAACATCATCCATTGGACTCCTGAAAGAAAGAGTCGGAGTAGCAACGTCACCTAAACACCGGGATTGAGAAACTGGGCAGAGCAAGAAGGTCTAATGGATGGGATGATGATCCCCCCTCGATGATGTGGTTTGGGAAAATTAAGACCGCCCCGAAAAGGAAAGAACAATGACGATAACAATAATTATACGCACCGCAGCCGATGATGAAGATGATGATGACACAAACCCAAACCAGGACGTGAAACAGGGCCTTAATCGAAAGAAGGAAGATGATGCCAGTAACCATTACCATATGTTGGAATTAGAAAAAAAGCGATCCTTAACGAGCATACCCTCAAAAGAAAGGGGCGAACTTGAAACAAGAAATGCAAAAAGGGGTTAAGATTCATCCTGGCCTGACTGTATTAATTTTCGGATGCATTTTCCTTTATTATTCGAGGAGCGTGACATATTTTGATGCCAATTGAAGCTGCATAAACCATCCAATGGAAAAGGGAATATATACTCAGTTCTCCGTGCCTGTCATTGCTAAAATAGAGCAACAAAGATTGTGTGTGTGTTTACTTTCAGTGTTATGCCATGTGCCTCTTTCATCCCTCTGGTACCACGCTTGAAAAATCCATCTTTGGTACAGGAAGCAGTAGAAATTTTCCGGTTGAGCCCGGTGCGATGCTGCGTCACGTTTTGAGCACAGCATTGTTTGATGACGAGCTTGAAATGACGCGGAAGAAGAGTTCGTGCGTTCGCCCTACGGTACTCACAAGCTTTTCCCAACGACGAGGAGTTTTGCATAATTTGGTGCACAACAAACCCTTTTTAAGGGGCACGATGTGAGGATGCAGGTATAGCGCCAAGGAAAGATTGAGTTTTCATTGTTTTTCCAAACGTGCAGAAGCGTTGATTGATGCCGGGCACGTTCTAAAAGCCGTTTGATGTTGAACACGCTGACAGGCAGGTGCTGACAAGGGGAGGCCCTTGTAAGGAGTGGCAGTGATCGGGAAAAGTCAACTCGAAGGGTTATAACATCCCATGTTGAGATGAGTGGCACTTCCTTCAAGAGTAGACCTAGACATAAAAGGAATCGGGATACCAATTAGCCCGCGGAAAAAATAGTTACCGCTAATGAAAACTACTTTCAAGAATGGGCTTGAAAAATTACAGTGGGACGTGTGTGTGTGTGTGTGTGTGTGTGTGTGTGTGTACCAGGGAGCTTTAATTTATTTTTATCATTTTAACTACAAACCCAACACGGCACACCAATGCTACAAACATTACCGGTGCCAAGTGCTTTCTTGTGTGCAATTTTCTCAAAAACTCGAAACCTGATAACGATGAGCCTCTGACTTGATAACTTCACTAACTACACTTCAATGTAAGAGCATTCGGGGGAAAAATAATCAAACATAAGCAGACATTTTAATGCTTTACAGGGATGCGATGTTTAATTCTTTCGGCGAATTACTTTAAATAAATGTTGCTCATGCACACGTCGGCGTCGACTGGTTACAAACAGTTTTGATATGGAGATTTATGCAACGACACTGCACGTCATTGTTTGCCTTGCCACCTCGTTTTCCTGCCTAATTCTTCCAACAGTTTTTTCGTCTACCATTTTTATCAACACACTTTAGCTGTGACACTGTTTTTCTTCTCAAGTGTTTGCTCGGTTTCTCTTCTTTCTTGCCTACCTCAACATTTCCGTCAAGTGGTAATAGGACCAGGCTGCAGTGTTTCATAATATTTATAGAATCGGTGAATTCTTTAAAAATATTAAATTCACCGATTAAAAGTATTATTTTTTTTTTTTAAATATAAAATTAAATCAATTCTTTACAACCAATCCTTGTCACGCTTGTTGCGACCTCGCGCATTTCCCTCGCAAAAAATGGTAGTAAGTTTAGTGCCACTTTCCACTGTGATGCCGTGTTGTTGTGGGTTTGTTGTCGTTTTTGCCCTAAGAAGACTCAACGCGAAAAATGTTGCTCCATTAAAACATACCACCACCCAGAAAGTGCAATAAAATGTCTCCCCATGCTCTGGCCAGACCAGGTTGAAATAACCCGGTATGACACAACCGTTAGTTGTGCTTGTTTCACCAGGCGCCAAAAGCTGAGGTATGGAGCGAGGTTTTACATTTAATAATTTATTTATGAACTTAGTTTAGCATAATTGTGTGACCTTCCCCGATCCCTCTTCTCTGTCCCTTGCTCGTTTAGAACCCAGTCGTTGGTCGTTTTCGCGAAGGTGCTAAAAATTTACGCTTCTGGTTGGAAACGAGGAAACATTCAGGGTTTTCGATCGCGTAAAACAATGTTTACCATAATCCATTAGGATAAAGGCTAAATTTTACCGAACACAATTAAAAATTGCTTATTGAATTGTCGATTTTAAACAATATTGCTTTCAAGGAACAACATTTGAGCACAGGGTAAGTTTTGTTACTTTTCGCATTCCTTTTTTAATTGGGAATAACTTCAATTGAAAAACTGCGAAACTAAAAGATACTACTGGTTACCTACGTTTTCATAAAACATGTGTCTGGGCTCTGCATCATAAAGCTTCCGCCAATTTTTACCAGCCTCGTCTATCGGGGAGCATGGTGCTCGTAGAAAAGAGTAACATTATTTTATCGAGAGGATATTGGAACTAAAATGATTGCAAAAGATTTTTTTAGACCAGTAACATCGACGTATATTTTCGATACCCCAACTTCCGACCTGTTCAAAAACAGTTGTCACTGGCTTGTAGTTTTTTTTTGCAGCAGCAGAATCCACTAAGCAACGCAAAGGGATGCCCTTGAGGGTTTGCCCTTCCGCTCGAAGCGTTTCGATATCGATCTCGGAACAATAATATAATTGGTATTAATGCACAGAACCGCCGTTTCGTTTCGATTCCGGTTGTTGCCATGAGGGAGATTGTCCGGATTTCCATCCCCGTGCCAGTTTCCGTTGCCTCCCAGATTTAAGGGGTTGTTGCTCGATGCAGAAGGATAGCTTTTCAGTTCTAGTTTAACTCAAATGGAACCGAACTTCGACGTCGATCAACGCTCATGATGACAACGTCGACGACGACTTCAGCTGCCACCTTTTGCCGATGGTGGTTTTTCAATCGTGTTGGTTGCCAAAGCACCATTTGCATATTTGAATGCTAGTCACTCTTCCACACGGCAGCCACCATTTTATGCGTAAATCGTCGCTTTTGCCGAATCGAACGCACGTTTTCAGAGATCTGAATCAAATGGACTGCGAAAAAACAATGTACAACTACCGTTGCGTTCTGCAACGCTTCGGGAAGAACAGCATAAACGCCATTTATTTCCGATGCCGTTGAGCGTCGCGAGGCAAAAAAACGGGACACTAAATACCGTCTCATATAACAGAGAGTGGAGTGGAGTTTTCGTTCCACATGTTTACTACTGCAACCGGCTGAAAAGCAGGACCCTTCAGAACCCGACACGTCCATGACGATTGAAACGATTGACGTTCAAACCAGCTCCACTTCTGTCATTTACGGACAGCGGGGGAGGAAAAAGAACCGGAAGACCCCGACTCGCAGGTTAGTGCACGATTTAGTCCTTCGATTATACCCTGCGGACGATGGCGGCGAGAATTAGCAATGAATTGGTATATTGCGAATGATCGATCAATTAACAAAGCATTTTCAAGCTGCAGAGAGTATGGGGCTCACTTCTCCCATCACCTTCTCTCACCTGTCCTGGTGCAACTCTTTCTGCTTTAATAAAGCTAATCAGCTGAATGCATCGTACGCAGCTGCGGTTGATGCTAAAAGGATGGCAAATAATGCAAGAAGCAATACGACAGGGTGTGCTTGTCGTGTTTTTTACCTTTTGGATCCTTCACCGAGCGCAAAATGGGAAAACATTTATTTGGGGAAGTGATTGCGATGTTTTGATGCATATTAAATGCACTTCATTGGACTAATATATAAAAGGGAGGTTTAACACACACAGGGTTTGCCTTATACGACATACAGCGTTTGCCTGATTAGGTTTTCTTTCAACTCACTTCCTACCTCCAAGACTGAAGAGTAACATCGGTTTGATTTAGTTTTCATTTATTAATTCGTATTACCAACGCTGAAAGTATCCTAAATCATTGGAATGTGTTGTTATTGTATCATTGGCATGCGATTGACGGAACACTTTGAGGTTTTTACCAACTAACTAAATTATTGATCATATATTTTAAGGGTTACAAGGAAGACAATAAAACGCTGAACATTGACGAAAAGTTGCACATCATATTTACATTCAAACTTATAGACAACATAGGAACATCGCGATATTTCTAAATAATGATAAATAACAGAAACAATACTATTTATTTCTACATTAATTAATACATCTTAAATGCTATTCTATACAAGGCACATTCTTCAAGGGATAAGTTATGTCTTTGGCCATTTTCATTATGTAACCTCCGCAGTCTTGTTTTGTGAACATTCGTGAAGCATTTTCAATAGCGTCAATTAAGCTACCTTCATTATGAACATTGATCCTAGAATTCTCCCAATCGTTAAACATACTGTACACTGGATAGAGAAATAAGGGCGGTACTAGGACCAGTAACAGCTATCATGGCGGAGTTGGGCGATCTGTGTGTTTAATGGTGACGATATGGCGTAAGAAACACGTAGAACCGTTGACCGGAGCTAGCCAATCCCTAGACGTAGAGTGTCAGCTGTGCGTAGAAATCCTGCAGACAGATCTGCAGCTGTTCGAACGAGGGTCGCTCCATCGGTAGCATCGTCCAGCAGTACGCCATTATTTTGAATCTGTAGCGAGAATAGAAAGTTAAGAGTTTTTGAAGACTGATTTAGGGGTCATTTTGGGTAATGTGCAACTTACAGCTCATCTGGACAGTTGATTGGCTGCGCTAACCGATAACCATCAAGCAGATAGTGCTCCATCTCAAACGGATCGACCTATGAGGAAGGAATGCAAATGCTATAAAGCACACCTTTGGGAGGGTTTTGAGTGTGAGGAACCTACCTCTGCGTACGGCTGTCGCGCCAGGGTACACAGTTCCCACATGAGAACACCAAACGCCCACGTGTCGGAAGCTTCGCTGAACTGTTTGTACTGGATCGACTCCAGAGCGAGCCACTTAATCGGTCGGTTTTCGCTGTCCCCGAGGCAGTAGTAGTCGCCGGGAAAGAGATCGCGGGAAAGGGAGTTATCCGCCAACTTCACTCGCAGTTGATCGTCAATTCTGCACAAGCAAGGGAAGAAAGAAAAGTATGATTAGTAAATTGCCCTTGAAGTTTCGATCGTGCTGAGCGATAATACTTACACACAGTTACGGACCGCAATGTCCTTGTGGATCACACCGTGGCTGTGCAGGTGTCCTAGGGCTTGTGCAAGCTGGAGTTGAATCTTGACGATCTGGATCGTGGTCAGCGTTCGGGCCACCGGTTCCTGGAGGAAGATCTTCAGGTTGCGCGAGTTCTCTGGCGCGAGGTAGAGTAGGAATGGTGCCGTATGGTCATCGATCGAGACACCCAGGACAGAGAGGATACCGGGATGTTGTGCACCGTACAAGCTCATGCCTTCGTGTAGGAGCAACAAGACCTGGATTTGGGACGCGTGCGGTCCGACGGTTTTCACCAGCACTTCCTGGCTGTCGTTGTAGCTGCCCCGGTAGACTCTTCCGAAGGTTCCTTCCTGAAGTAGGCTGGAGAGGCGCACCCGGCAGCGTTGTACGGTCAGCTCGGAAATGCGTCGCTGCAGTTCTTCTGGTTCGGCATTCGCGTAGATTCGGGTGCGGGAAAGGGTTGCTATCGTGGGAGCAATAGAAGGTGGTGATAGGATCGACGAGGGGGCCGATGGAGCATGTGTCTGAAGGCGCTGGAAGCTGGAAGTATGGATCGGTTGGGCGTTATGTGGCTTGCGGTGGAATGATCCTCGGGTGCAATACGCAATCAAGATGATGAGTGCCACAAAAATAATCGCCAGAATCCCGCCGATTATGAGCGTGATCAGTCCATTCTGACCGTTGGACGCGTTTTCTAGTAGGTAAGGATCCGGTTGGTTTGCATCTGGATGTTCACTGAGAAACGGGGGAAGAAAAAAGTTCAGTTTCGACGTTCAGTTGTCAAAACACCTTCATGTTCGCACGACTTACCTCATCAAGCAGATCTTCTTTCGGCGAAACACCAACTCTGTTGCGTTTCCTGTGAGTCGATCGAGTGTCACTTCCACCGTTATGGTCACGTCAACCTCGGCCGTTTCTCGTCCACTGCAGCGCAGCCCGATGGCAAACGTTTCGATATGCTCCGGGATTTCACCCTGCTGGGAGATGTTCATCGAGGGCTTCGGCAGAGCGATAGGATCCGGCGAAACGATGTTAATCCGGTAAGGTAGCGGCTTCTTGGCCAGGCTCTGCCAGGTGAATGAGATCTCCTCGACGTCCACCGGAACGGGAACCGTGAAATGAAGAGCATACTCGTTCACCTGACCCTCTCGAATGTAGTAGATTTCCGCGGAAAGTCCTTTGGAAAAGAAGAAGGTTAGATAGGTTAGTGTTGTCATATGCGAACAACCTTTTTAATTACAATGAAACGGATAATAACGATGTTCCTGTAATCCTAGAACCTAACTGCTTCACAGTATGATAAAGCCACACGAAGGAGCAGAAGAGAAATAGAACCACGGGGACAAATCGACAGTGTATTACGGACGGTCTATAATTCAGGATTAATTTAAAAGTGGTTGAGCTCTTGCGCATTAACATTCTTTTCAGCGTTTTCTTTGTTTATCATCTTCGCTGTTTCATTCCAGTTGTAGGGCCATTTCTCTGACACACTAAGGTACTTTGGCGTTTGTAGTGGTCACAAACAATGCTGAATCTGGTTCTGGTGGGAGAAACAAAAAAAATGTGCAAAGATACGACAAACAAGTGGAAATAAAAAATGGTAAAAAATTGCAAGCTAACAAGGACGCAAACACATTATCCACCAATTAAGCATAACAGCGAAAAAATACATATTCCTGTGGGACAAAAAAGGGCGCGTTTGTTAATTTTTCCCCTGGATTTATATCGCCACCGTCCGCCGGCAATTATCGCCAGAGAATTACGAAGCGCTTGTGTACTGTTGCTTAATACGGCAGTAAGCTGCTATAAAATAAATTTTAATTCGCTCAAATTGCATACGTCCTGACCAAACAGATAAACAGTTATGACTACGTCGTCCATTTTTTTACCTGCAGTAAAGTGTAGGAGCTTTTCTACTATTTAGGTACTATTTTCAAATTAAGTCAGTTTATGCAATTATAAGCATTCGCACTTAACGCAAAGGATGTTCTGAGACATCCAAACACGATGAAAGCAAAATATTCTCATCGTCGAAGCGAGACGTTTTTGCGAGGGTTTTTGGCGAGATGAGAATGAAAATACATTAGACACGCACCGTAGCGTGTCATCATCATCATTATCATTGTTGGCAACCTCGTTGTAATCATTTGTTTTCTTCCGGTGCTGCCCCATTTCTACACTCAGTTTTCCACTGCGAGAAACAGCACAGAGAAATAAATCACTGCCAAAACAACGCTGGGACCGGAGGTGAATCTTGGTGACTTCTACATTGGATCATCCCCACCGTCTTCAGCTCTCTCAGTGAGAAGTAAAAAGCTGTGGTGACATTAAATGATGCATAGCATACTGTGAAGACAAGCGTGCCATTTCCAGTTGAACACGAGACTTTTGGACGCCACTTTTCCACCGGGAAAATCGTTCATCACCCGTGATGGTTGTATGTAGAGATACCTAGAGTTTAAAAATTCTACTGGCTATCTCGTTATGGATTTTGGGAATAAATTTGCTTTCAATCGAAGTACGGGAGAGAGGTTTTATCTTTAACAGTTTACCAAGGTCCAATGCCGTCCAATTTACACCACTATCACCTGGGCCCCTTTTTTCGGTGGGAAACTAATGGTGAAGCCATAGGGGAAAAGAAAACAACATAAATCTGATCCCTGGCTCTGGCTGGTTGATCCGTTGATTTATTAAAACCTAACTGCTGAAGAGAAAAGCAACTGCTGCTCCTGTGAAGCTGGTGGCTCCTGCCGAAAAGATAATAATAACAACCAACCAAAAAATTGAGAGATAATCCGATTAAATTGTAATAACAATCCTCCGCACACTGTCTTGCAAAAGGCTGCACACTCGGCTCCTTTCTTCGTTGTTTACGTTATCCCAATTGCATCCCTTCCCAAGTTTGCCGACCGATTAAGGAAGGAACAAGTTGACACTTCAACGACGATTTTACTAAATATGTACTTTATGATTACGCAAAACATAATCGAAATTCAAATTAGAAATAAAATCATTATCACAACTCACTTCGAGCACGAGGTTTAAAACGCGAAAGGTGGCAGATAAAAAAACGAAACAGTAGGAAAACTGACTGAAAACATAGAGACTTGAAATGGGAAAAAAACTTGAATTGTGATACCAGAGATTTTACCCACATTTTATTTTCTGTAGATTGTTAATGAACTATTGCAAATCTTTTGTTTCCTTGATTACGCTTAGTTCTTTATTGATTTTATTCAACACATAAAATATAGAATATCGGGCAAACACTACTTACTGCTTGATTTAATTTATACAAGTTTCAAAAGTAAGTTCATTAATTTCAAAAGACTCCGAAAGTAAACGTATTTCCCTGGAGATTGTGAGGATTTCTTAGTGAGGGAACGGAAAGTTTTATTTCGCTTTTCTGTCTTCGTGTAAACTCTTTGTTCGTTGCGGGTTATATTCATTTTTTTTCTCCTCGTCATTTCATTGTAACGTTAGAAAGGGTTAACTCAAACTTCTGAAAGGTGTGAAGTACGCTATCTTTGTATGCAAATGGCATGATTGTTTTTTGAGATTCGGTAAGTGAAATCTATTAAATTGTGCCTGTTTGCTGCATTTTTCTTGCAGTGTTGCTCTTATTGCTTTCCTTTTGTTGGAAGAAGAGCATTGCTTATAAGTTTTACGCCAGTAGGATTGAATTTCAATTCTATTCTCGGTAACCAACACGCTTCTCTCGTACACACAGGCACGCAGTCATCAAATGCAGGTCAGCGCGATGCCAGGTGCACGGTGGTAAACGGTCCTTCGTCCTGTTAGACGATGTTCCAAATATTTTTCAACAATACTATGTAATACCCCAACAAACAATAGAATAGAAACGGTTCAGCACAGAAATCGAAAGAGAAAAATAGAATGATCTATTCTTTCAATGAAATTTCGTCAAACAATTTGAAACCGATCAAAAAGAAAGATGGAACACAATCAAATAAGGGAACCCGAAAGAGAACTCAAGATGTACAATAATCATGAAAAAATGTTATGGCAAAGACCTCGTTGTGAGGCTTTGGATTAATAGAAAACCAATATA
Source organism: Anopheles ziemanni (assembly GCF_943734765.1). Lineage (NCBI taxonomy): Eukaryota > Metazoa > Arthropoda > Insecta > Diptera > Culicidae > Anopheles > Anopheles ziemanni. Next base: position 122,325 of record NW_026690030.1, on the reverse strand, counting down.
TGGTTTGTTTGTAGCTTTTAAGACGCTAGTAGACGAAATATTTTATTTCATAATTCCATTGCTTCTTATTTTCATTTTCATTTTATCGACACCTTTCTGAATTTAGTTTAGTTCCATCGTTTTAGTTCTTGCTCCGAAGAAAGCATAGACAATCATAAACCAACAGTTGGGATTGTTTTTCTTTTATTTCCTCTGAACTATTTACATCACTTTGAAAAACCGTCATTGAATCGTCACCTATTATGATGAGCTAGTCATACCGGGTCTAAGGCTGTGTGTATGTATGTGTGGCCATAGAATTACCAGAATGATTTATTGTAGCAGGTCCAACGACTTTGCGAAGATGGTGTCTTATGTTGTCTTGAAAATGACAGACGATCCGAGACGGATCTTTAAGCGAGGATGGCACACACAAAACTTTCGTCTGTTCCTCCACAGATTTTCCACATTCACACACACAAACACAGAGAAGATGCTGGATGGTGACCACGGAAGTGTACGGAATTCAACACGGTTATTCAACGTGCTTCGCTTTAATTGGAATTAATTGCTTAATTTCCTCAAATCATGGGCGGTGCAAGCTGGGAAGAAAAAAGAAAAATGTCCTACATCCAAGAGAGTAATGGACTGTCAGCAGTTAATTTATTCCGTTCACATAATCGGTGGAGACGACCGTGACCTCACTTCCATCAGACCATCCATGAAAGATAAGATTTTTCGGTGACATTTTCAGCTGAAAACAGAAAGCCAAAAAAAGAAGATTGAAAAGAATTTTTGTTTCCGTTAAGAAAACGGAACTTTTGAGCAAATGTCTCAACGTCTCGAGTTTGTTGGCATTGGCTTTCAAAGCTTGATAAATTTTCCAACGAGCGGACAATGCAAGTGAAAAAAAACCCGACAAACATACCGTACGAAAAATGTTACAGTTTTCGATGAACATGGATGGAATTGACCATAATTTTCCACTTGATATGCATGGTTTGTACGATGATCGGTGATAGGTTTACAGTTCCCTTCTTTTCTGTAGATGGAGGGAAATCCTGCGAACCGAACGTGATCTAAATCACGGAAAGGAATCAAAAAATAAATTTAGCAGCCAAATGGGACGCGAATAGGAGGTACATGAAATGGACGGCATCGACGATAGTGGAGACAATGGAAGGAGCATCTTTTCAATTAATTTCCTCGTTTAATTAATTTCATTCGGAAACAATTGGAACCACACAAAAACAGAATTGGTTTCTGCAAAGGATAGCAGTGGTTGGAAAACGAGAAGGACGACGGAGGAAGAAGCTCGTCCATGTTGGGTTTCCCAGGGAGTCTGTAGGACAAGAAGCGAGGAAGCGAAGATAATGAGATAGGAATAGGATGGACTGCAAATCATTACCACCGATTCACCAATTGTTCTTCAACATTCTAAATCGTCTCAACAACGAAATGAACATCGCAGATCGGATTTTTTAAGTGAAGGATGAGTGCATCCAAAATGTTGCTAAGGGAGCTTACAACTTACTTTTGCTGAACACAACTAGAATCCTGAACCAGAAACACCTGTTGCTGGAAACTCCCTTGTTATTCTTTGGGAGGAAAAATTCGTTTTATTTTTAGCATGTACCATCTTTTTGACTTCAACTCGTCTGTTTTTCAATTTAAAAACAAACTGCGTCTCATGTGTTGAACTGTTAGACCCTAATTAAGTTAAGAATGTGTTTAGGCCTGCTATTTGACCACACACTTTGAATATAATACCGTAAAACCAGGTAATACCGTTTTATTTTTTAAGGTGAATCGGACTGGAGAACAGAATATTACCTTCAGACATGGATCGTCAAACTCTTGGGTATTTAAAAAAGTAAGACCTAGAGTAATTAGAAATAAAGGTCAGACGACAGACACCTACAATCGGAATTTCACAAAACCTATGTTGTTATTGTAACTTTTTTATAGAGTAGTTTTCAATAATGGGAGTGTTAGCCTAAGTAAACTAAACTCAGTATAGTACAACGCATAGAAATAAAGCATTTGGTGTTTCGCCAAAATATCTCCTTAATGTTCCAATGAATGGTCTCGTTTGAATCATTAAAAAATCTTTAATATACTCAAAACCAACCAACGACCTAGATTAGAGCTAATCTTTCCAAACATTATCCTCCAGATAATCGCAATCTGTAGAAAGAAATAAACTTCCGATAAACCCCAAATGAATGCTTGATTAATTGAAGACATTGCGTGACAGGAATATGATTCTTAGGCACCCTTCTTCTTCTCCACAAGATCTGCTCAGCAGTTCACCCCCAAATTTTCAGAAAAAGCCAGATTTGTACGAGGGGAGGACAGTTACAGCTTTGAGGCAGATAATTGCTGCACAAATCGTATACTGAAGGAAGACTGCAAATGATCCTCCAAGGTCCATCGTTTCCTGCTCATTTGGTCCGAAAATCAGCCATCGTTCAGATTGATGGGAAGGTTTTTGCAGTGAAGGGAACTGCGGCACTAATTACAGCCAGTTTTCCCATTCGTTAGTTTCCTGGCGTTGGCGTCTCATTGGGCAATTATACCCACACCATCGGTGGTGGTGGCAGACGATCGGAATATACATATATCCTCTCTATCATTAATTCAACATGCTCCAATTCCGTATTTTCTGGGTTTCTGAGAAAATTGCATCCCACCATTGAGGAGCGTCGCGTGTCCTCCTCCGCTTTCTACACACTTGAAGGAGGAGGACACCTAGGAAAATTGGCTCATAATAATTAAATTAGAATAGACATCGTCAACGACGCTAACGATTGATGACAAAAGGAAAAGCAAGATGAAGACACACACGCGGCTTTTATAGCACTACATAAATAGCAAATTCCATCACCTTTCTATTGCTTCAGTGGCCCTGTCACTAGACGATGTTAATTAAATGCTACACATTTCACTTAGCCTTCCTTCTTCCCTGCAAAGTTGAATCACAAATTCCTTCAAACGAAACAAACGAATGGGGCGGGACAATAAGGTGGGGAAATGGAGTACTCTCTCGTTGGGGAAGAGCATAACATACAATTTTTCTGCAGTGGAGATGAGTGTAAAGTAAAATCATCTTTCATCGAAATTGACAGGAGGCGTGTGTAGGACACGGCTTCTCGTTCATCAGTCAAGCAGGGGCAAAAAAGACTATAGCTTCAGCTGCAAGACGTTAGAGAGAACGCACATTCACGCCAGGAGAAATATCCCGAAATATTTGCAAAACCATAACGCGGGACGATGACATTTTGCTTGACGTTTACATAAAGAAGTGTTGTTTTTCTTCCGTTCCAACGGCGATTATTCAATGGTTTTTCATTTTCTATGTTTTATGATAGAACGATAATTTAAGCTTATTATTGTACAAAATTATGTCGCGCTTGGCGATAACACTAAGTTGGCCGCCGAGAGCCCAACAATTCTGATAGCTATTCTGGGTGGAGCTCTGAGTCGTGTCTGCTAAATTGGATATTTTCTCGCGCCTGGGAACCATGGAAACGATTTCAGGGAAAATGCCCATCAAACGGCCAGCTTCCTTAAGAGGGGACGTGGAATGTAATGCGCTTTGGGAATTAGTTTTCTTCGTCTTGCGATCTGTCGATGTAGCGGTAGTTGGGCAGGAAAGGTTGGAGCATTCGGGCAATGAAAGGGCGTCATTTAGTACATTCAAACGGCAAGTTCGTTCGTCTTCTTGGCCTGAAGAAATAAGCGTCGAAAAATATTCACAATCAGGTCAAATTGGGCTAATAACAATAATGCTGAAGCTTTGCTATTAACAAGAAAAACACGGGATTCCAAAAAGCAAGACTTCTTTTGTTGGAAAATTGTCCACTCGCTGGACTTTCCACACAATGAGCTTCAAATGAGATAATAATAAGTAAATTTCCCGGTACGGCCCAAGATATTGATCGAAGGAAAAATCGATGGAAAAGTTAAATTCAAACTGAGCTGGGAGCATGCGGGCTAAAGTTTAAGATAAAAACATTTGTCCAAAAACGAAGGCACAAAATGGTTTTCACAACAAATTTCATGAAACTTTGTGATGAAGCATTATTTCAGAAGCAAGCATAAGGCTATGTTATTTAGTATTATAAAGATTTGATTCTTTTTGAGAAATACTTAGGCACTTCACTTCTTATTGCTGGTTGGCCTGACGGAAAAATATAAACATATGTACATTCAATGATCAGTTAAAAATTCCATCGTTATTTGAACGCTCAAACAAACCAACATTAATACAGTACGTAAACTCGCAAACTTTCTCGACAAAAAAGGGAACATAAACCCATAATAAATTTGTTAAATCACGCCGCAAACCCAGATGATGATGGACGTATCCAACAAAATCCATCAATTACCTTCTGCTTGCTCTTCGGGGAAGTAAACCAAACGGACAACAAAAATAAAAAAAAGATCCAATAGCGAGTCTACGCAAATTCGATTTAACCACAATCTTCCCTCCCCGCATCACCACCATCGAATTGTTTTCTCGCTTTTAATCCAGCGAATGTCCTTTGGTGTGCTCTGTTCTCTTTGGGCCACACGTGGCCCAATTTCATGGTTCGTTTCCCTTCGTTTGCACACACGTTCCGACAGAGAGATAGAGAGAGTGAGAGTGATTACCATGTGTAAATATTAACTGCTGTTGCCGCCGAAGGGGCACAGAACCTCAGCTAAATACATTTTCATTGATCACTTCGCGGAAAATGTAATTACGCTAGTTCCTTGTCTTTCCTCTTTCCATCCAACGGATGAGATGAATCCGAAAGGGACTCATTTGGAATCTGTGATGTTGTTCGCACCCTCAGCCGAGGAAAAGCGACCTTCCATACAGAACCAAATGGTTGTCGACTATGGTTGGTTTTAATATTAGCCCGTCGCGATGATTAAAGACACCCAGATCAGCGAGTGAGAGGAGGATATGGATCACGGCGAAAGTATGGCAAATGCGAATTTGTTCGCTCCTATAAAATCCAGAGCTGTTACAGAAATCTAAATTTCAAAAACGCAAAATCCGCGCCAAGCCATTGTAAATCCGCGCCAAATATTCAAATCCACGCCAATACGAAAGCAACTCATACAATTATTGATCCAAGGTATTTATTACCAAGTAGCTTATTTCGGAGGTGTAAAAATGTTTAACAAAAAATATTAAGTGAAAAAATCTCTACCTAATCTAATAGCAACCACTAGGTGGTATCAGTGTGGAAATTTAAAAAAAAAGGATCATCTCTTATTTTTCTCCAGTTCATCTAATTTTTTCTGAACATCTGCCTCTTCACTCAGAAGTTTTTCGCGTTGATTCAACATGATTTTAAAGCATGCTACTTGCGGGTTATCGTTTTTCAGTTTCTTCAACTGAGCAGTGATAATATTCGTCAATTCCTCACTTGCTTTTCGTTTCTTTTTAACAATATTACTCTGTTCTTCAAGTTCGGGTTTCTTGCTGCTTGATCGTAAATCTTCTTTCTTCTTTTCTTGTTTTTCTTTTTCAATTTTTTCGTTGTGTGTCTGCCTTGTTAACTGCTTTTAACAATAATTCCTTGGGTGCAATAAACTTTTCTAAATCATTTTTATAAAATTGCATTCCATTGATGATATTTTTTAGATGATTGAACTTTTCGGACATGGATAAACTTTTTTCACGCATAACCAATTTCGAAGACGAGAAGTGAGTGGGAAATGGTGATGGCAATTTTAAACAGTTTCTTCAGCTCATTGACGTCGTGCTGCCGAAAAAGAACAGTATAAAATTCCAAGTCATCATTATAAAGAGGGATTGTATACTTCAAATTTTTTACTGCCACAATTTCTTCGAAAACGCGAACTTTGTCCAGATTAAAATCTACCTTTTACCATGTATGAAACGAGGTGGTAGAACTCGAGGGGAATTTTATTTTGAGGCAAGTATGTTTTTAATTTTACCACATAGTTTTTCATACCTTCTTTAAGAGAGGTTATGACCATTTGTTTCATACTTTGTTAAAGAACTAGGCAAAATTATTTCCTTAACTTTTTTAAATCCGCTCTCCAAACCTAAATGTTTTGTTTCAAAAACATTATCCATCTTGTCTACTTCGTAAACTTTCCCCAACCAAGCCGCCATAAAAGCTTTGATATGTTAATTTGAAAAAGAATGAAATCGTTGGTTTACAGGAATTTGATCAATCTTTCGGTATCGGTGCACACCTCAATAACAAATCGAATTATGGATTTGATACCTTCTATGGATAATATCCTGACAATAGCCTCCTAATGATAACTTAAATTTTTCTTTCCAGAATGAATTAATTTAGCTTTGAATGCAAAAGATCCTCAATGTTAAAAAGTAGAACCTGTGCATTGCCATCGCCATAACATCACCCAACGAGTTTCAACAAATTTTACAAACTTTTTTGGTTTTTCTTTACAACTTTTTGCAAATTCTTCCCACTTGGATGGGACATCAAAATAGTAGTAAACTACCTTTGCTAGCTTAGACACCTCAAACCCAAACTATTTCAAGGCATATTTTACAGCATTGTGAATTATGTGGGCAGGACATGACCCTGTATCAACGAGCTGAAATCCTCTTTCACGTATGAGCTTGCTGTTGATTTTACGCTCCAAGTTTTGGTTTACCTTTGGCCCATCCATGCTTATCATGAAAGGAGGTCTAAAGGAATCTTAGCAGCTTCTAGCCCTTCCAGAATTTTTCCCATAATACTATCAGCTGTTGCTTTACCGAGAAAAGCGGAATCAAGATGGAAGAACATGATCTTCGTCAGATGGCTTGAAAAATGTTAAATTGTTACTTCCATTTCCTGTTGTTTCCTTCGGTCTCATCAAACAACAACGAATAGAATTATCCTCACACATCCTTCAAAAAAAGGTCTCTGAAGAATGGTCCGATTGCGTAATTTACCATATCTGTCATTTTCTGCCGATATAAACTGAACCCCTTCAAATCGTTCAACAAATGTTATCGTTTTTTGCATGCTATGCCCCATAAAAAAATCACCATGTTTTCGCTTTCGCTCTTTAAGGTTTCAATTGTTAGAATGAGATGTTCGTCGATTTTGATTATGGTGATTTGCAGTGACTATTTTTACGCATGACTGACTATCCTGCTATGAGTAATCATTAGGCACAGAAAGCCAAGCTCAGTCACAAGCGTAGGCAGGCCTTGACCGATAACGGTTGTTGTGCCAGTGAAGAAGACGCTGGAACTCCGGAGGACGATTTCCGAAGTTGTTTTCCTTCACAAATTACTAACAGATCAAATTGATGCTCCGTCTCTTCTATCAGAAATCGCTTTCTACGCACCAAGTCGAGCCCTAAGATCTAGATCTTTGTTTCGTTTCTTTTCGTCGTAATGTTTATTGTGCTCGTGATCCTATGCTTCGGATGGCATCCGCGTATAATTTGTCTGCGCAGTCTTTGAACATGAATATGACTGCGGATTCAGTCAATCATCTTTTACATTATGTTCGCGTTTAATTGTTAAGTCTAGTCATAAGATTTATGTAGGCCAGATAAATTAATAAATGAATTTAAAATTGAAAATTAAAATTGATATTGAAATTGAAGAAGAAGAAGAAGAGATTTGCACTGATATAACGATAATTACGATTTTAGAACTTATTTTTATAATTTCCGCAAAATCCGCGCCGATGAAGAGTGAAAACGCGCGAAATCCGCAAAAAACGCAAAATCCGCGAGAAACGCAAAATCCGCGCCAGCTGTAACAGCTCTGAAAATCTCAACGTGACTGCGATATGCTTCAAGAAAGTCTCGACAGGTTCAGCATATGGTGCTCTGATAATTGTTTGTCATTGTGTGTAGAGAAATGTTGTGTCATTAGCTTTACGAGAAGACAGAACCCGATTCTAAAGGATTACAGGCTGAACTCGCGCGTTTTATCACGTAACTTAGAAGTTAAGGATCTCGGTACGTTACTTGACTCTTCTCTTTCGTTTCGAGATCACATCTCGCTTATTATCGACAAAGCATATCGCCAGCTAGGCTTCCTACATCGACTAACCACTGATTTTAGAGATCCTATTTGTTTGAAACAATTATTTGTCGCGCTTGTTCGATCCATACTAGAGTTTAATGTTGTAACTTGGGCGCCACACAATATGACTTGGTCTGCTAGGATCGAAAAAATTCAGCGGAAATTCACTAAGCTGGCAATCAGATGTTTAAGGTGGCGTATGGAGCAACCTCCGGTATACGAAACTAGAAGGCTCCTTCTAGGTCTACAATCTTTAGAGAAGAGGAGGGAAGTGACACAAGCAGTATTTATTGCCAAACTTATATTAGGAGAAATAGACGGGCCATATTTACTAGCTAGAATTAATTTTTATACCTCGGACCATGCACTTCGTCCCCGCCACAACCTCTTAAGACTAGATCTAGCGAGAACGGTCAGGGGCGCCAACGACCCATTTACCTCCATGTGCTCAGCTTTCAATACCTTCTCGCAGTTTTTTGACCTCCATGTATCGTCAGCCGTCTTTAAATCGACGTGTCTTTTTGCAAATGTTTAGTATTGTCGCTTTTGTTACGTGTTCTGTTATATTTAAGCATAGTTTTAAGCATTGCTGAGGCCCCTGCGTGTGCCATGCAATTAGGAAATAAATAAATAAATAAATAAATAAACAGCAGCGTGTGAGGTTAGGATGCAGTCGTTACCCTCATTTACGGCGACTTTCCGTTGTTCTTAGAAAGAGAGGATTCTTCATTTAAAAAGCTAGGACACACCGGAAGTTCCTGTTGGGTTTCAACAAATCAAAGTGATAATTAACAGTTAACATTTATTTTCCCGTCGAATGAACAATGTTTGTTTATACGTGCCGGATGTAATGTTTTGAGAGGAGTTTCCATTTGATTTCGCAGTGACGCTGGTTGACTTATCCATTCGTTACGGTGGACAGTAATTTTCATTCCGCTTTCCCAACTTTCCGCCCTCCACTGGCTCAACTGTGGAGAGAACGAGGGGCCAAAGCCAAAACCATGTTTCTACTTTTTCGATATATTTCTTGAAAGGGACACATGGTATTTGCTTCAGCTTCCATATCGTCCTGCCACCGTCATTCGAATATGAGCTAAACACTCCTATATGTTTTCTATGTGCAATTCATAACGGCCAAATGATAAGTATTAGTTTGCTGTGTAACAAAGGTGATTTTACCATTTCCTCTCCTTCCTGTAGGTATAAAAATACCTCCTGGGTGTGGAGAATCTAGTTGGTACGAGAAAGGTGAAGCGACGGAGTGCAGTCGAAAATGCATTGCGTTTCGCTGAAAATTATAAGTGTGAGTGTATTTGTTCTGCTACGTTTCTAAATTTCCTTTTTGTTTCCATCGGAACGCACCAGAGGGACGGGAAACGGACACAGAATCACTTCAGAGCCGAGGTGAACTCTTGAACGACCTATTTTAAAGCGTTGTGCGGGTCAACTATTTCGAGCTAAAGGGACATACGACGCTCGGGAAACAACGTTCGAGTGGACTCGCTCTTCTGTAGAGGGGTGTTGTAAAGTGTCAAATTTAATGGACTCAACTCTGACTGGGATCGGAAGTGCGTGCAGTTTTGTCTGCCTGCATTTCCCGGAAGTTCTGCCGCGTGAGTGCGTTTTAATGGAAAACCCGGCACCCGGAGTTGGTGGTATTTTTGCCTATTCACCATTTATTCCTCTTGATGCACTTTCGGTTTTTGCGGAGACAAACGGGTGGTTGGATGATTGAAGCGTAGTTAAAGTCTGCAAAATCTCCGGAATCTATGAAGTCAAAGGCAATTGAACAAATAACAAGATTATAAACAACATAGTGCTTTAAGCCAGGTAATCGATGGAGGATCGACAAATATTGAGTTAACGCATCACTGTTCATCTCCACATAGGAAACTCTGCTAGGAAACTGATGAAATGAGCATTGGAATGTTGGAGCATGAGGAAGTTTCCTGAGTGCGCTAGGTGGACAGTCTTCTTCTTTCTTAATCCGACAGTTATAAAACGTCAAAACAAATGGCTTTGGTAGTGCTGTCAAGAGTTTCCTATCAGTTTCCTACAAGTCAGTACAGTTTCCCGTCTGTTGCGGGAACCGAGTTTGTCAGTTTGTCCGGGGAGAGTGCGCTATGTGGAGATGAACAGTCAAACGTTAAGAGTCGAGTACTTTGTTACGAGCCACAAACCCCGCTAGATCGAAAGGATTTCAGAAGTACCGGTTAAATTGGTTTCAATTGGTGACGTAGTTTTGCTTGTTGTGACTTTCCACGTAGTTTTCTATTCGAATGGTCCAAAAATTAACGTACCGGCAAATAATTTGAGAGGAAAAGTTTACAACAATGGGCTTTGATTCGAGTTTTTATAACACCGTAAGTTTTGCGACTGGAAACAGAAACTTTGCACACAAAACCCTTTCATAAAGCACAGTTGAGAAGAACGTTGAATTGAGGTTTTCCCTTAGTTGACCTCGGGGATTAAATAACACTGTGAACCATTTGAGATGCACTCCATAATTCTACCATTTTTGATGCACGCACCAGTTTTCCCCCAAATGGAAACTTCAACCACCAGGTGCGGCGAATGAAAAACAATCAATATTATATTCACGAAAATAATGACCGTCAATTCATTTGACTCATTAATCATAATCGTTGCTTTGTCTCGCAGTATGTGCAATGCACTCAAACTTACACACACACTACTAGTGCATGTCGGGATTATAGTAGACCGTTGTTGTCATTCATTAAACCAATTAAAACCAGACACGCGGGGCGAGAAATTTTACCGAAACTTGATGGTGTGAGATGGGTTTTAATCGACGGCTGAAAGCGATTCGTATTTGTAACAGGCTCATTTTGATGGTCACCCATTGAAGTTTGAGATACCTCTTCAAAAGTGGCGAGGAAAAATCAAGTGAAAGTGTTTTTAAGTAGCTGATGCTTTACCTCTTCAGGTAAAAGCTTTTAAGTGCTTTCATGCCAACACGATTGCACTTGCTGAAACTACGAACTTATCATTTATTATAGCGGCTTTTTCCCACCTATTTAAACGCCATACACATTAACAAGCTCCCCAACTCACATCACCACATTTTAACATAACGTTACGAGCACGAAAGTCCATTGTGTTGCAGGGAGTCAAATTATGAGCGTCAACTAGGTTTTTTAGGCCAGGTACCTGGCCCGTCAGCAGTTCCTGGCTCATCTACCGGTCCATTAAAGGTTCCATGTCGTCCCCGTTACAGTTTCTAGGTCTTTCTGCAGAAGGTATATTGTGTTGACAATTGCCGAGCAGTTAGCAGGTTCAAATACAAATATGAATTGTGGGATCAAAACTAACGAAATAATCTGACCCTCTCCCTGTTCAACCAGTGCCTGGTCTTGGCGCACAGAATTTATCCCTTTAACTGAAGCCCCCATCGACATAAATGTAAAAGCACTGTGTTGTAACTACAACTTTCGGATTTCGAAGAAGTTCGAAGTGAATAATTATTTTAGACTTAGTCAACTGACTCGTCAAAATTAAGTTAATTCATCCGTTTTCCTGATCCTAACCCCCAGTCCCTTTCGGGTTTCCCTTTTATATTCCGTCCCGGGCTCCGGTTCAAACATTTGAACTATATAGTTCTAAACTAATATTAGTCCCGAGTGAGCGTTCCCGTTCTCACTCCTCAATTCTCACGCTATCACGCATGCAGCCCTGTCGTTTTGACACACTGTTATATCGCAAAATGTTACCAAAAAACTAAACGCGTCTATCAAACAGCTCGGTTAATAGGAAATTTTTCAAAGACAGATACTTGTACCGAGTTACAGCATATTGTACCAGTTTCTGTGCTCCACAGCGCATGCCCTGTGGTTGCACCACTTTTTATGCTTAGCTTACATGAACCGCAAAGCAACCTTTGCAAACGGTAAAATCCTATATAATAATTTTCCTTCCGAGGGTCGACCATGGCCCAACAAACACGCGCGCGAAAAGTCATCCATATTCGATCCATGACTGATTCGATGCCGCTACTAATGCAAAATCAGAAAAATGCGCCAGCCAAGCGACATTGTTTGTATGAATGAGAGAAATAAAAAGGGAGAGGTAGAACGAGAGAGAAAGAGAGAGAGAGAGAGAGAGAGAGAGAGAGAGAGAGAGAGAGAGAGAGAGAGAGAGAGAGAGAGAGAGAGAGAGTGAGAGAGAGGGGAAGGGGGGGGGGGGGGTTGGCTGTATGAATGAAAAATATGAAGTGTGAAATAGAATGTCAACACACCTTAAGCTGCGAATTGACGGATGCAATATGTAAATGCAAACAAATAAAATTTGACATTTCTTCCCACAATGACAGTCATTGCAATATTTCTATGCGTATTACATTGCAACATTGCTAACATCCAACTGGGGAGGTTAAGCATCGAAATATTACATTCACTGCCATTTTTGACAGAAATTTCAAATTTCATTGCAGCGAAATATTGAATCCGTCTATCCGCAGCTTTCAAGTCTACGTTGTGCGCAGGCAGTAAGCACGTACATTCCCATGCGCAAAGTAAGCGATGGTTTAAACACGCCACACGCACGCGATGGGATTGCTGCAAACGCACCGGCCGTTGTGAGGATATGCATTGTTCGTCTATTCTGTTCGCAATTCGAACGCGCATCCCAATACATGTTTTTGCGTGCAAGAAACAAACAACATAAACATGCGAGAAGTGTGGATCGCTTTCCGCGGCAGAGTGTTCGGCCAGCCGCTCCGGTATTGCTGTTGTGCGGGTTGGCCGATTTACCTTCCGCGAAACGAAGCGTATGAGAGAGAGATGGGGAACAACTCCTTCTACGAAAAACACAAGGTGGGGGATAGCAAACGGCAGAGTGTGCCGGTCTGCGAGCCGATACTGCGCATTTGACGAATCGTTTCACAAATGGAATCATCCGTCACTACAAGTGAAGTAGAAAAGAACGGCAGAATGTGTAACGAATGCGGAACGAATGCTACGGAGAGAGACGGTTGTGCACTGGAAACATTCGTTTTTCTGTAAGCTCAGGTAGCAAACAATCGAAGTATGTCTCTTTAACTCTTTGCTCTCTCGATGTAATTCTCTTTATCTCTTCTTCTAATTTTTTATCCCTGTTGGAGAAAATTGTCCTTCGCGCTCGAAATAATACGCAAATCGCATTTTAGTTGCTAATGTGTTCGTTCATGCGTAGCAAGCGTTTCAAACCCCGGCAGTGTAACAGGTTACAACTTTCAAGAAGTTTTGAAAAAAGGCTTTCATATAAGGATCATTGTAGCTCATCGTGCTATATTTATTTAGTTGTGTAGTATCTATAAAGTGTGCCAAGGTTTGTGTGGAGTGAGCTTTAGAATATTTGGCAGATTCTTAAGTATATTTAGACACCCAACACACCTCCAACAGCGATCGAGCAATTTTGGCACCCCTCAACATTGATGTTGATGCTATCAACAACATGATCCTGGACCGAATGCCGCTTACTGTTCGTGAGTATCTCTCGGTGGATAAGGTGAAGGATGACGATGGGACCAACCATGATCACCTTGAGCTACCACCAGAGTTTCTACACTCAATGAATCTGAGCGGTATTCCAATGCACCGGCTACGATTGAAGGAAAATGCACCAATTCTTCTTATGCGAAATCTTAATACCGAGCGAGGATTGTGCAATGGGACAAGGCTACAAATTCTCTCTCTGAAGGAGCACTGCATTTTGGCGCGGATCATGACCGGTCGACGGCAAGGAGATCATGTCGTTTTGCCACGCATTTATTGTGACAGTAACGATAGGTCCTTGCCGTTCCAGGTCCGACGGAAGCAATTCCCAGTGCAGCTTTGCCTCGGGATGACTATCAACAAGTCCCAGGGGCAATCCTTGAACCACCTCGGTATTTATCTCCCGCGACCCGTCTTTGCTCACGGCCAGCTTTATGTAGCTCTGTCGCGTGTTACATCACGTAGCAACGTCAAACTCCTCATCCTCGATCCTCAGCACAAGGACGATCATGGATCATATACACGTGACATTGTGTATCGCTCGGTTGTGGAGAATTCTGACCCGGAACGGCGAGTTTAAACACCAGGAGTTGCCACCGTAATGTCGAGCCCTGCAGTAGCGGCAGCTTCATTGGCCATCACATTGAGAAGCGTCAGCACCATTAGCGATAAAGAAAGAACAACCAGCTCGGAAAGGTTTTTAGGAGGTAGTGGTGGGTGTCAATCAGCGGGGGCAACCCGTCTGCTGTATCTCACAGAGTCCGTTCCTCAGGGCGTGGTACCCCTTACCTTGGTAAGGAGCCCGACAGTCCCTCAGGAACATTCCCTTACCCTCTTCAAGGGTCTGGGGGTGCTACAACGTCCGTAAAGAGAGATTTTTGTCCTTTCCAAACCCCCCTAATGATCGCTCCTACACTACGGTGCACATGCGCATAGGGAACCGGGGTACGATCGATCATAAAAAAAATTGCGATAAAGAACATGTCCCAATAGCCCCAAAGAGCGGAACCTTCTTCCAACATTTAGGACGACTTACCGCATCCTAAGGTTAAGGTCTATGGCAAATTAGTTTTAGTGGGTAGATAGTGAGCAAAAGTTAGTCGAAAAATATCTAATTGGATTTTTTTACCTGAAATAAAAATGGGCATCTTCACATGTTCTGATGCTGCACTCATGCTCACTTCACATCGGTTTGATCTCCCTGCGTTTATGAAACGTGTCGGAATATAACTACTGTGATATAGCTTTATCTAATTTTGCAAACTTATTTCTCTTTCGTGTAACTCTATGCAAACTGATAAAGGCACTAGAAGGGCTTCAGGAACAAGATGTCAGTTTGGGCTATTTGATTTTATTTGAACAGCCATAGATTGCCGACGGGCCAGGTACCTGGCCTCAAAAACCTAGTGTTGTTATAACTATAGTGAGTCAGTCAACGGTCAAAATCTGTGCACATTTGTTTTTCGGCCAGCGTGTGAAAAAAAGGTTTACAAAAAAATGTTTTTTGCGTCTCGTGTAAACTAAGCATAACACTCCTACTACGCATGATAATCCGGAAATGGGAATTGCGATGCAAACAGTATTAAAACAATTCAGAGATGCCAATTGCATTGCACCTCCTTCTCTCTCCATGCCATCCGTGCCGCATTCGCTGCAAATTCTGGGGCTCACTATTCCCCACGTATCAGTTTCTCCTTTCTTGCGTTTGTAATGAAGAATTCCTTCCATGTGTGTGACGATTCGCGAAAGGCGCAGTAACGACTCGACGTTCGGCACACTCTGCCGCTTTCTATCCCGCATTTCCTGTGTTTCGCGGAAGGACCGACCCCCATCTCTTGCCTTGTTCGTTTCGCGGAAGGTAAAGCTACCTGTCCGAACAACAGTACTCTCGGATCGGTCGTCCGTCTACTCCGCCGTGGATAGCGGTCCCCACTTCTTGCATTCTTCTTTTGTTTTCTTGTATTCGTAGATCCACAAACACAAGCATTGAGATTAGAATACGAATCGATTGGCTGCGTTATAAGCTAATCCTGTATGCGAGCGTGATTGTTCTCACTTCCTCTCACATAATCGCGAAGTGAACTCGGACATACCGTCCAATGCCGTTGGATTTCTCTCTCTCTCTCTTTTCTCTCTTTTTCTCTGTCTTTCCCTCTGTCTGTCTTTCTCTGTCTTTCTCTCTCTCCCTCTCCCTCTATCTCTCTCTCTCTCTCTCTCTTTTTTTCTCTCTCTCTCTCTCTCCCCCTCTCCATCTTACATTTCCCATTTCACATCTAACATCTACCACCTCCCACCTCCCACCACCCAACACCCACCACCCAGCACCCACCTCCCACAACCCACCTCCCAACTCTCATCTTTCACCTCCTACCAACATACCTCCCATCTCCCATCACAAACCACAAAACTCCTGCCACAAATCACCCATCTCCCATCTCCCATCTCCCATCTCCCATCTCCCATCTCCTATCTCCCATCGCATTCACACTGTCTCTCTCTCATAATCTCTCTCCCTTTTTATTCATCTCTCTCTCTCTTTCGCTCTCTGGCTATATCTATCCCTATCCCTATGCCTCACCTTGTCATACTTTCCATTTTTGTCTCTCTTTTTCCCACTATGACTGCCTCTATCTTTACTGTATGTCTCTCTCTTTCTCTCTCACTTTCTCGTTCCACCTTTCCCTATTTCTTTCTCTCACTCTTACACACACTTAAAACTCAAAATTCCAACAATTGCGCACAGAAGGGTCGGTTTTGTTTAGCAGGCCCAGTTTTCTGATTTTGAATTAGTAGCGACATCGAATCAGACTTCGATCGAATAAGGGTTACTTTTCGCGCGCGTGTTTATTGGGCCATGGTCGACCCTCGGAAGGAAAATTATTATATAGGATATGAAGTTGATATTGTGTCACTGTGATAAGTTGATCGGTTAACCGGTCAGCGTCCAAACGAAAGCAAATACCAGCGACACTGTAGGATGATTGGAAATTTAACCATTTCATGCATTTCAAATGAACTGATTAGAAAAACACATAGCAATGAAAAATGGAAGCAGAATTTGCACTGCATTTGGTTTTTGGAAATACGATTTCGAACATTAATGAAGAGAATCGGGTGAGAGGCGCATAATTTTCCATGGTAACAAAAAAAGTAAATTTAAAAAGGGTTTGGGATAATTAAATGTGTCCAAATCGAACATTGATTTTATTTATACCCTAGACGCTTCTGCTTGGTAGTAGCAGAAAGGGATGCCACCACCAGTAATGGGAACAATAACTTGTCATGCAACATACGAAGTGTGGATGAAGTATTGATTCAAATGGAAGATGTCATGAACGTTTTACAAGTTTACTTTGTCCAAATGAACCTTGTCCAGCAGCGACAAGTCTGTTTAATAAACTTAATAAAACGTCTATAGACGATGGTCCCAAAAACGAGAACGAGAGATTTATGACCAGCACTCGGGCGCCTAATAAGTCTCTCGCGTGGAAATACCTGTTAGAAAGAATCGCGTCTTCTTCCGGGAGCGCCGTTGTTGCCAAACCAACAAAAGACGGCGATTCTAGGGTCCCGGTGGTGACCGATAATCCGATTAATTTAATGAGTTGGGAACGAGAATGCGGATAGGCTCTGAGGCGACCATAAGGTCCCCCTATTTCTGTTGTATCTTGCGTTCTCTCATTGTTCCCTTAAGTTCGACGTAAAAGCGGCACGTCCGCGCTTGTTACTCCACAGGCAATAAATTAGTGTTCTGGTGGGTGTTTAATGCCTATAGCTGGCCCGACGAGCGTTTCTCAAAAGGTCTGCTACTTCTTACTTGGAGCTGCAACCTAAAATAGGTAGAAGAAATCTGACGGAATAAGACTTTTTGTCTAGTATCTCCATCAGCTGGCAGCAGGTTTGAGAAACAGGGCCGAAAATTGAATCTGCATGCCGATCTTCAACGAAAAACAACGTTGTCGATGAGGTTGTTTTAGGTCCCATTTAAGGTAGTCTCCCAGGCATGCAGAATGATGCGGGAATTAGATGAGCGATTCATTGAAGAATGGAATGTGGCGCTTCGGAGAATTTCGTGAAATTTTCGAAAGTGGTACGATTAAGGGGCACAAGATGCATTCCGGTTCGTTTCATGAGACTGCAAGAATAGTTAATATTGCTTCTCTGTTCTCTGATGTTTATTTTAATGGTTGCTACAGACTTTTACGTTATGCGTCGGTGGGGACGACGATGGGGATGCAAGCAACAAGCAACATCGTTCATGGAACAACCAGAAAAAGGGAGTGTAACACGCGCAAGAACTTGCCCCTTTCCAAGAAGCTTGCAATGGCATGTTCTAATGTTCTTTTTGATATTAAACTACATGCAGTTAAACAGTGCATAGGGAATGGGTAAAAAGCTTTTCAACCAGACTGATGGTACTGTGTCGTCTTCATGATGAAAAGTGTTGGTTGTTTGATTTGGTACGTGAAACAATTTCTTATCATTGACTGAGGAGTGGTAGGGGTACACGATTTATTTTCGAGGATTAAAGGAACGCCTTGCTTTGAGATACCTCATCGCCATGGCTGACTAGAAGGCAGGTTGAACAACGTTCACTTCAACTTGTCGAAACTTGTTAAACTGCTCTGCTCACTATCATTTATTGATACCCTTAAGGTAACGCAATCTATGCTTCTACGAAGTACCATTTGCCGTTTGGATCCCCTTTCAAACGAAGATCCATTAGAGAAGAATAGTAATTATTGCTACCGGATAGCAAGGTTCCGCGTTGATATGTGGGCGTCTAAATCTCTCGTCCTTCGTTTAACGAGGTTGGGCTGGTAAACGATAAGTAATAGCAACGGAATGAAAACTTTTACCGAATGCAGTCCGGACCCGGACCTAAGACTTTACGAGGAGTAGGCGATCCTGGTACTTGGATTGATTGATAGAAAAATGAAGTTTACTTATGCCGTTGGACGCATCTACAGCAACCATACGCTTATTTTTCCGGTAGTTTCTGTATCATAATCCCATGCATTTGGCTCACTCTCACTCTCTCTTAGGAAAACGCAAGAACCTCGTCCCGGTTGAGAGATGTCATTAATTTAAATTCCTGACACAATGCGACGATGCTGGCTACCATCATCGACTCCTGGTGCCGTCGCTTATTCCTGAGTGCGTGGCTATACCCTTTTATCTCTGCCAACCGCCGGAAGGATGGCCAGCTGGAGCAACTCGACGCGTCGAAGAATGGAGCAACTTCCGGCAAGTTGATAAAACTCCATCAAACAACGACGGGGACGACGACATTGGTGACCACTACCAACAACACTTTGTTGTGCCTCTTCTCTTTCTCGCTTTAGTTTCCTTCCATCCATAATTTCTCTTGGTATTACACTCCATCCGACGAGATTGCGGGATGAAACGTTCCCGGCGATTCACGTGCAAACGGTAGGAAGTGATTTATGGACATCGAAGACATACACACACAAGTGCACGCCGGTGTCTGTCAAATGGCCGAGAGGTAGTTGTGTCTACTTCCGCTAATAGCAAGTTACGGAGGAGGTTTTGCTGCCTTTGGAAGGCTTCGAAGCGATCGAAATCGAACCGTCCTGGAGGAAATGTTTATTCACCGAAGTTGCATCATTATTCAAGTGATCAGGAGGCGGACGGCTTGGTAAGGTATTTTCAGTGTGACCTGGGTCGATGGGCTTACATATCTGTGTGCATTTAGATAATCAGACAGACTAGCTCTGATATGTTCTTTTTGTCCTACTCTGTTGTTCGATTCCCTTCCTTTATCCGCTGATGAGCATCCGCCAACCAGTTCAGTACTGAACCACGTGGTGCTCACAGTTCGGTAAACCGCCGTCTAATAGTTTTGCAAAATCCACTCCACTCTTCCAGTGAGCGTTTTTTGCCGGTCGATTGGCATTGGGATTCCGATGGATTTTCGTCAAGAGTATCAATACTCTTCTTTCCGTCCATATGCAGGCGACGGAATGGAAAGCTTTTCAACGCGAACTCCGTTTTAGATATGCTAAATGCCTAACGCAATGGAGCGTCGTGGAGGTGAAATGTTTTGAAAACCGAAACGATACGGTTCCCAACTCGAATCGCAGCACATTCAGCTTTCATGAAGCGCTCTTGCACTGAGTGCAATTCATTTTGAGTAGGTAAACCGTGTATTGCTTTAGGTAGTCTTACCATGAGGTATTCACCAAGAACATTCGGACAAATTGTGATGGATAGCAGTTTTTAAATCCCGATCCTAGAATTTGAATTGGAAGAATGTAACGAATGAAAAATGTCACATGGGTAAAAACCGTTTACTGCAATTACAATTGACGGACGCACCATTTTACCCTCCTTTATGGATTTCACCATTTTCATGTTTTCCCCTCTGTTTGTCAGTTGTCCTCCTGATGGATACACAAACAACAAACAATGTGAAAAAAGACCACAACCGACCATGCCATAAACCAACATTTTGTGGCGGACCCTTGACTGACGTTAGGATAGTTTTGTAAATTGTTATTTCGTAACCACAGTAACTCGCCCACGTGACTTGGATTCTGCACACAGTTCCAAACATCAGCTAGGATGCGTCTCTGTTGCTTCTGTTCACCAGTTGACACAAGCGGAGAATCGCATCGCATCTGTGATCTGTGGTTGAGTTTATTTCTGCTTTCCTAGATTCAGTTGTTTGTTTATATTGTACATTTTTCTTCATCCCGTTTCTATCGTGTATTCCTGCGGACTTCGGACATGATTGTTAAAAACAAATTTTGCTGGGTTTCATACCGGTTGATTGCAATCCGCGGCAAAACCTAACAAAAATCGAATTGTCTGTGTTCGTCCTCTTGCTGCAGTTACCATGTTGACAAACGTGACATCCGCTTACCTGTAACGAAAGCAAAAAATAAAAATATTACCCACATCATATAACCAGGCAGCTGAAGTTGGCAACACGAGGTACAAAAATAAAACGGTGGTAAACGGAGTAAACTTGATTTCTCATTTTATTTGCAGTCACTTTTTGTATGCACTGAAGAGAAAGCGTCTTTCAACAGCAGCACAAATCGAATCGCTGCTGGAGCAATAAAATTGAATTACTCACCGAACCGTGAAAAAGCAAAAGCAAATAAATAAAATACTGTTCAGCACGCGAACCTCATGACAGAGGTGAATTAAAGGCTGATCATTTTACGCCTCACCAAAGAAACTTGCTTTATTTGGACACATCCTTGGGCGTCGAGAATAGTCACAACCCGATCCCCGATTTCTTATGGACACCTCTCACTTCCTCCTATGGACACCTCTTCCTTATTGAGAGCATGTGATCACTCGCAACATAAACTTTGCTCCTTCGAGGAAATATTGGAATGGTTGAGGGATCGATGAGTTTTTGTGGTTACAACCTTTCCTTTTTCGGAGAAGAGTGAATTCGGCCTTCGCCAAAGTGTTGCGATCGAGATAAGAAGTTTTGTTTTTGTTTTTGAATTTTCGAGATCGTTACGATATTGAGGATGTTTGGTTTCCACACACCATTTTCTTGATAGAACCTGCAGGCCGGGAAGGGGAGTGCGGGATATTTGATCAGAGCGCAGATCAAATTCAGAACACGACGACAAAGTCAGATCCCCCAGAAAGAATCGGAGACCATCAACGAGAACGCTTTATCATTCGCTTATCAAGGAGCACGACCCTTGAGGAGTTGTTCCGCTTCGCATTCATCGCCGGCGGGGGCTTATGATTTTTCAATTTACGATTGCATGTTATTATTTTCTCGATCTCCTTCTCTCTAGGACCTCCTGTTTCACTTATCTGTTTTTCTTCTCCTTGAGACAATGGAATGGGGACACGCAACCAACGTTTCCCAAACTAACCGACCAAATCGCGATTTGCGAATTCAGTTTCTTAGCACAACGCAGAGGATGAGGAATCCAGCCGACTTGGGGCCACACCCAAGCATGTTATGAATTATAGCATTATTTATTCAGTCTGATGTGATTTCGTGCCTTTGGTGTAGGTAAAACGCGCAGATGTTGTTGGATGGTTGGAAGAAGGCAAACTGTTTCGAGGGACAAGCAGATGTGAAGAATACTACAACACAAGTAGCACAATTCCAGGCTTATTAAAAGTTGAGTGTAAAGTAATGAAGGATTGAATAAAACAAATACGTAACAAACATAACTCAATTAAATTTCATTTCAATAGACAAATGGTTAACAAATGTAGACATTCGTGTCAGTCAAAAGTCGAATTTTGGGAAGAATCCAATTCCATCCGTCTTTATCACAGCTAAGCGAAAGCGAAATTGACGGCATATCATACATTCCCCCAAGCACCGCCTTCTTCATTCGTCATAATCGACGGGCTAAATTCAATATTCTCGAAAAGCTAGACGAGTTTCTCTTCCCAAAAGAGGCCACTTTTCTTTGACACTTAGACAGCGCCGTCATATCGTCAGAAAGATGAAATTGAGAATCGATCACCAATAACACCCGTTGGAAAAATATTAGCATTTGTTTACCTTCATGCAAACCCTCCACTCACGCCGCGGAAACCTGTGACCCCTTGCTCTAATTGGATTGCACTGGTGCTTCTCCAATGCAAATCAAATTAACCTGAAGCGACGGCGTCGTTGTTCCTGCGAAAGGATGCTGTGAACGACACCAGGCAGCATCACGCCGTTTGTGTTCAGACACGCGCTAACACATGCATGACACGTGATTGTAGTTATTGCGTTTCTGTTCCGTCTGTCACCAGACACATTGATAGTTTGGCATTTATTCTCTCCGGTGGTGTTTTCAATCCCGCAATCAACTACTTCTGCTCGGAACTCAGAGTTCTTTAAGGGGTGAATTTTTAAAGACCTTTCTCTACGGCCGAACAGAGAAAGCAGCAGTAATGCCAATAATGGCCGAGGCCGCCCTCCGTCTCCGTTTATCAGAGGTATTGAGGACGTGTGACAGTTTTAAATTGATATTTTAGTCTCCCTCTCTTGAGGGAGCTTCCAACAAGCGGTACCATGTTCTAAATACGGTTAACTCCTGGTGGAAGCGATAACAAGCCAGATTCATCCAGGCGGATGAGATAACTTTTTTTCTGAAATTCTTCAAAACGAGCTTCTTGTATATTTTCGTGGAGTTAAGAGACGTAATCATCAGTTCACAGAATATGCAAAACTGACAAAAGATTTATTGCAAACGCGTGTCACTTTTGCCCCTGTTCCGCTAGGAGTGATGTGGGGTGTACGACATTGCACCACTGCACAACTGAGGCTCATGTCGGTCCCAGTAGACCTCCTGGCGAAGGTTCGTCGGAGTGCGTCAATGCGCAGACCTCAAGGATGTTTTCTCAACCCAACCTCCAACCGTATCCGTTGTCTGGACGACATCGTGTTTTACTTGATGCTGGTCGTCCTTCACTTACTCTGACAACTGAGAAGATGTATTTAAATCTGATATGAAACCCAATCAGAGCATGGTCCAGGGTCTTGAGGTCTTGACGGGAATCGCTGGGATTGAGGTACACTCTGGTACAATCTTATGGCGGTGCCACTACTGGTTAAAGAGAGCACTCTTTATTGGTATGGCGGTGCAGGAATCACTTTGGATACTCTTTTGCTTCGTTGGAAAATATAAGGAGCTTCCCAACTATTGCCCAGCTGAAAGATGATGATTCCTGGAATCATGCTCTGAAATGTGTTCATCCTCGAGACAGTAGTTAAATCGGACAACCGGGGAAAGGGTTTTCGGTGATGGATGGCGCGCGGAGCAATAAATATTATTTTAACCGTCATATTCCTTGTCTTCCTTAACTAGGTACGGTGGCGGCTCCGATGTGGTTCCTCCTTCTATAAAATATCAGCGTGGTTTCAAAACCGCATTATTGCAATCAACTCAAGCAAAACGAAGGCAAAAATCAGGGAGAATAGAGTGTTGGATTTTGCTCTGTTCCAATTTGCACCAATAAGCTGCCCTTCATTTTCCTTCTCTGCCAAGAGGGAATCTTTTCTAATAAATTGGTCTACTTTTTATTCGACTTGACTTGTCTGATTGTCGCCTTTTATCTTTACATTTCTGTTTACGTGAAAGTAAATTCGTTTTATTGGGAGCAGGTTTTTGTCAACATCTTATTCCGGTTACGAGTGATAGGATTTCCTGCCCTTGATTTTTAATTTGAGCGGGTCACGGAATTTACCGGTAAAAGTCGCAATGTTTGCCGTTTAATTATGCAGCGATTTAAAGGTAGGAACAAATTAAATGTTGTTGAAATATTAAACTTTTTGTAATCCAAAAAACGCATTCTTAGAAAGATTAAAAATATATTCCTAATTTTCTCTATGTAATAAAAAATATCTAATGGATATTGCATCCTGGAGGGGGGGGTACAGTGCTGTGTGAACTCCGATGTTCCTGACATCCCATGAGAAATTCGAAAGCTGAGTTTTGATCATGATATAATCGATTGCATTTGTGTTTGCTCGCACCAATGCTAACCTCGGTCATATCTTAAGCGACGGCTAGACACAGCTGTAATCGCACGAATACGGGAAACTCCATATGAAAAAAACGGATTTCGTTCCCGCTATGTTTAAAAAACGCGAAACTACGACCTGGCGGGAACGGACGCATTTGCTTAATTGAAACGTTTCATGAAAAGTTTCATTCGCTTGCTACAACAACGTCGGTATGGGCAACGTATATGGATGCGGCCGATGTTGTTGGAGAGAAACCAAAATGCGAGTAGTCTTCTACGCAAAATTTTGGAGGAGGAACTCAACAACACCATTCATAAACTTTATATTAGATGATGATTCACAATTCCACTTTTACCTGCCGCCAATTAGGATCACGTAACCAAACTAAAACGTGAACAAAGCTTCACTTTGACAGATCGGACGAATAAGCTCGTTCCCGCTGGATATTCTGTCGAATCTGGCCTACTTTTTCCCGTTCCCGCCACCGGGAATTCCAGCTACGTTTAAACAGCGGTTTACATATCTGCATCCTTCGCGCCGCGTTATATCGTCAGGCGAAACTTCAACAGGATCATCAAAAATATGTCTTCGGTAGAATTTTTACACTTATTTCTACTATATTATCGCCGGGAAGATATACAATAAGCTGCATGCAGCTATGGCCATCATTGGCGCATCACTTCGTTGGCCATGCTAAAACGGTTTTGGAGACCACGAGAGTTAGCTTTTTGCTTATTTATATTTAGAATCTGGCTGCTTTGCCGGTTCCAGCACAACTTCGACTTAAAAGTATTTGTTTTGTCACGCTTTCTTCAATCGTCTTTAGGAAATACAAGCACGCTGTTTCTTCTCGTGCTCTGGTACCGATCGTCTTCGTCTCTTGATCATCGGCTCTTCGCCAAGAGGATGGTGGTTGATTGTGGTAGCCATAAATATTGTTGACTTTAGTTGAATACTCCACGCTACCAACAATTGAGCAAAATTGCTTCTGGCCGCGGGCAGTTGCTGGTAGAGCCACATCAAAAGATGATTCTTCAAACAGACTGCGAAGTCTGCCTTTTTGCTACGTCGGACTTTTGGCAGAAGAAATATATGTTCCCCTTCCATTCGGTGCTCCAGTGTCTCATATGTTGAATCGCCATTTAAAATTTATTTTACCCTCCACACGGTACCAGCTCTACCACTTATGCGAACGGAAATATTTTTTTTTACGATGCTGATCCTCTTTGACCCCTCCAGTCATATAATAAACTATTTTAGCCATATAAGAGAAATTTCATTTGATCGTTTGTTTGGTGCAATAAATTCGAGAAAAAAGTAGTTTTGCACATATTTTTAACCCAGTACAAAAAAATTAATTGGCAAAATGTTGTTTTGTAAACCAGCAATACGAAAAAATCCATTATGTGTTACAGCTATCAATGTACTGTTGAGTTATTCACGATCCTCTACTCGTAGCATCGTTCTACTCGAAATAACTCGTACAATAACTCGTATCTTAACTTGAATGGGTGGATTTTACGACCAGACTCGACACAGAATCGACGAGACCCAGTACTCTAAAGGAAATTGTGCAAATAGTATGCCCCATTACCACGATGTTTTACTGCTTCTTTTCTTTTTTTCCTTTCGATATCCTGTCCCGGAAGCAACAAAGCAAGCCACCGGCTACCAAGTCGCGTTGCAAGGAGACTTGGGAAAACGTGATTTATTTCAAATTAGTTTTCCCTACTTTTCACTCCACAGCCGCACTTTCCTACACGGCTGCATTTTCACTTTCGCGTAGTTTATGCTTTGCTATCTGATCAAGTTGGTCGTAGTTGATCATGAAAACGATTCGCGCGTTTTTTTCCGTTCATTCGGTTTTCTCAAAAAAAAAAAGAAAAATATATGTCTGAGGGAAACACCTGGGTAGAAACGGAGATGACATCGCAAGAGAACCTACACCTCTCCATCATGCGATGCAATCTAGTCTTTTTAAAATATTTATACACTTTCTCGTTTCTCGCCCAGTTTTTGCTCTTATTTTTCAGCAGTTTTCCCTCCCCATAGTTTGGGGGCATTTTATGACAAACCACAGGTGAGAACGGGCTTTTTCCACATGCAGTCGACTCGACACGATTCCGGTGGATTTTCGAAAGGATAAAACTGTCGTAGGATGTTCTGGGAAAATCTGTGCAAACGGGCCGAACCAATTTCACCTCTCTGTCCAAAAATCATAGACAATTCCTACTCCTCACTTCAACTACCATGCTTATTTTCTTCCTTCCTTACGCTCGATAAGCCTATAAAATGGAAAACGGCGTTGGAATCCATCCGAAAACAATCGACCGACCAGCAACGACCGGTAGTCAGGCTCTTTATGGGATGCAATCGTTCCCAAAACTCGCAGCACCGTCTGGCGATAGTGGTTTTTTCGTAGCAGCAACATTTCGTCCTTTTCTAGGCGGACCAAAGCCGTGCACCGTTGTGTCGGTTGCGAGGATTGCCTCATGTTGGTGTGGAATGAGTGCACTCTCCAAGCTCCTATATGTCCTCCATTACCATCTGGACTACGCGATCATAAAAAGCTTGCGGTCGTTCTTTACCGATTGGACTTGTTTGCAGCAGGCGAAGAAAATGCCAATGGTCGTAGTGTGTCTATGCGCGCCAATGCTCGCTTTCGGTCGAGTGTTTTGCTTCACAACCGGAAAGGAACCACCGTAAACGATTGTGTCCCTTTTTGAATCTTTTTTAATTTTGCCTCCCAAAAACTAAAAACAGACAGAGGCGTTCAGAGATTATAGAATGGAGAGTACTAGAAACCACTATACAGTTACATACTAACAGACTGCCCGAGGGGCAGTAGAGCTCATACAATAAGCAAAGTTATTAAGTGTAGTGTGGTTATTTATGACCTTTAGGTGCAATACGTATTACCGCCAATGTGCCACCGTCCGAGTTGAACGTCCGAGGAGGGTTCAGATATAGCCAGAGACTTCCACCGTTTTCTGGCTAGAAAGACCAATCCAGGAATGACACTTGCCAAGGTCTATTTGCCCCGGTGTTGCGGTTTTCGCCAGACACAGATGGGGAGGGAGATCACTACAACAGTCATCGGAAGTCATGACGCGGCGAGTTAAGAACCAACACCACCTGGAGACGACCCTGAGATTTAAAAGACAGTCATCCGGTCGTGGCGGCAAAGCCTTTTCCTATGAGCTGCGTCCAATGGCTGGGGCATTAAAGTGACCACACTCTTTAAAAACCATAAGTCCAGAGAGTTGTAGAGTGGGACGCACAGATCGTATCGCAGGATGGCGATAACCAGATGGTGAATAACGTTCATAAAATGCAGGTGATGAAACGGTCAGAATAGAACAACGGGCCGTCGCCAAAGTTTTGGTACGAGCTGAAAAATTTAATAAACGGACACACGTGCGAAACAAACTCTACTTCCCTGCCAACAAACCATGAAGTGAACTTGGAGCGTGGGGGCTCGAATGCCGGCTTGGTGCTTTCAGCTGCACCAATAATTTTTTTTTTCACGACATCCCCCCACGACGACATTTTTTTCACGATAGTGGGACAAGGACTTTCTCCAAAGAGAGACCGATACCTCGACTACCCGCTTTCATCCAGATAGAAATACATTTCAAACGGAAAGAGTGTTTTCATTCAGTATCTAAAGTTATACAATCTTCTTCTTCTTGGCGTAACAACCTCTTGGTCATGCCTGCCCGTTAAAGACTTACGAGACTTGTTTCCCTGTTGCACGTGGATAGTCAATCCTCTCGTACAGGGGAGGGTCCGGTCTCGGTTGGGATTCGAACCCACGCCGTCGAGGTGGTGAGCGCCCCGGCGCTAATGGGCCGATTATGTAACCGGCGCTACCGCTCGGCTGTCGCGGACCCCCTGTTTTAGATTAATTCCGTCATACTATGAATAGTTGAAAGGGGCTAATATTATAATGTTAATGAAAGATCTTTTTTCCCTACACTCAAGAGCACTGCGCTATAGAATTCCATTTGTTTTAAAAGTTCAAAGTTGAAAACCCGGGTAGATGCTATCATCTCCGTTGCATGTAATGGATTTTGATCATTCGATGGAAATTCGACTGAGGACAAAGATGTTTAAAACAAGAATCTGGAGCGAAATGAATTTCAACTTTCACCAAGGCCATCTTTTTCTAGGTCACAAATGAATCGACACGGGAATCAATCATGGAAACCAATCAATCAGATTCGAAAACGAACCGGTTTCATTGATGGACGAAGAGACAAAAAACAATTACAAATCTTGCTGTATGGCTCAGTATGGGAGAAAGAGTCAGGATGGGAGAAAGTAGATCGTTTTTGATCATAACATAATAGAAAATAAAGTGTTGCAAAAATGTGTCTTTAAATTTTTACTTGCAAATAAGACAAGGAATTGTAATTATTGTCTAGACCAGGGGTCGGCATACATTTCCCTAAAGGGCCAAATGATTCAAAGGAAACTGATACCGCGGGCCGGATACCTTAAACGATGACTGATTTTTTTCAAAGTAGTAACCTTTTCAATGGAGTTTCATTCAAAATGTGGTAAAAGATAAAATATTTGAAATTTTTGCATTAGACTTTTTAAAACATTTTCATTCTTGTTTTTGCTAAATTTTGTTTTTGGATCCCAACATAAAACAGGAACACCTCGTTGAAATCTTCATGTTTGCCAAGAAAACGAACCTGACAAATCCGATAAAAATTGAGATGGGTTTTTTTAATGAACCACTAAAATTTTATTACGGGCCGGATAAAATCAGTTGGCTAGCCGGATCCTGGTCTAGACCAGGGGTCGGCAAAGTCCGGCCCGCGGGCCAAATTCGGCCCGCCAACTGATTTAATCCGGCCCGTAAGAAAATTTTAGTGGTTCATACAAAAACCCCATCTCAACTTTTAACGGATTTGTCAGGTTTGTTTTCTTGCCAAAAATTTGATTAAAATTGTTCAACGAGCTGTTCCTGTTATATGTTT
This sequence comes from Anopheles ziemanni, assembly GCF_943734765.1. NCBI lineage: Eukaryota > Metazoa > Arthropoda > Insecta > Diptera > Culicidae > Anopheles > Anopheles ziemanni. The sequence goes on along the minus strand of NW_026690030.1, from coordinate 93,363 downwards.
AGATCCAAAATCACAATTCAACAAAACCAAGTATGCAAATGTTTTAAAAAGTATAATGCTAAAATTTATATGACTTTATAACACTTTTTATATAACTTTACTATTTAGAAAGATGATACTCCATTGAAAAGGTTACTACTTTGAAAATATTCAGTCATCGTTTAAGGTATCCGGCCCGCGGTTTCAGTTTCCTTTGAATCATCTGGCCCTTTAGGGAAATGTATGCCGACCCCTGGTCTAGACCGTAATTCATTGAATACACCTTCTAAGACCCTCATCCAATGGTTGATTAAATAAACTCGACTTCAACTGGTTTTAAACAGGAAAACCGATTCATATTTGATTCATGTGCGATGAGAACGCCTTCAACTAATTTCGAATTAAAAGAAAGACCTTCTTGCGGTAGATACCGAAAAGGTGTCGCAGTTCGTTCGAAACGATTTGTTTTTGAGCATGAATAAACACACTTTTACACACCGGAGAAGAACTGCGCAAACCAGCCAAACCAAACCTGCTTAAAAAACCTTCTCTTCTCGCCAACAGTTGACCATTTTTCTTCATGACTATACATGCCATTCTTCCCGTTTTATCGAACCGTTTAGATCAGAACACGAACCAATTTAATGTTGCGCGTCCTGCGTCGCCCGCGTTTGGTTTCTAGTTTTCTTTTACACGAACCCCGCGCCCGTTCCAATGAAGTAATCACTTAAATCGATCTTCGAATTAATAATTTTCTACCGATCATCCTAGGTTCTCTATTCGAGGAGCGAGAAAAAGAGACACGCGGCGACGACGTTCCTGTACCAGCGCCTTGCCTAGGCTGGACAACATCATCATGTAGCTACATCATTTATTCAAAGACACGAGCAAAGAAGTTCCACCGGGTACATTCATCTGAGGGAAACGGACCTCCCTTGGTGAAGCGGCTCTAGGAACGTCATGCGTCGAGTCACCTCGCTGTCCAGTTCTCTCACTTCACTACTGAAAAACATAACAAAACGCTGGGTATAAGGGCATCGGCCACCAATCATTGAAAAACAGAAACCCCGAACCAAAGCAATCTTCCAGGCAAAAATTTCCAGATCCTCGCGAGTAGATTAGAAGAAACCTTAAACAAGATCTATAAACCCTATTTTAACCGATGCGCCTGTTTCCTCGGGACTTTAATTCTTCCTTAATTTTTTATTTTTTTGCTATTCCTTCTAGATCTACGAACATCTTCTACTCGAGACACGATCGTGCCGCGACATTTACAAGAGCAAGGAAATGCATTCCAGAGAACGTGAAAAATAACCTGCTACGGGCAACGAGTCGTTAAACTTCGTAGCGGTAGTTTTGCGGATTTCCCTCAAGAACGTCTTTTCATCTTCATTTCATTTTTTCCATACAATCGTGGTTCTCTCACCGAAGTGCACTTGAATGTCACAAATTCACTAATTTCCATAATGCTTCAATTACGAGATACACCTCTTCCGCTGCCCTCGACTCAGTGCTTGTTGAAAACATCTTACACAGGAGCGAGAAAATATTTCAATTCGACTTGAAGCACCACGAACGACGGGACCAGTAAGTGTTTACACATGAATTTACGAGGTGAATTCCTACAACAACCAATTTTCTTTTTTTCTCCTTGCTCGAGTTACTGTTTATTTGTTTTGCTGTACGTCTTTGCGAGCTTCACGACTTTCGGAGACCTGATGATTTTTTCCGTTTTCGATGATTACGATCGAAGGAAAACAAAAGAGCAAAAACGCCGACAAAATTACTGAACTTGGTGGAAAATGTAATTTGGGGATTTATAGAGAAACCGTGATATTTTACTCCTCAGTTTTGGGATAACTCTCTTCACGAACACACCTAGTGCAAACATCAAACATTGCATGTATTTGCTTGAATTAACTCTATTAATTTTGATGGTGTTGAATTGTCTAGACGACCTTCTGATTTAAACACATTTAGATTCGTAGGTCACAAAGGAAATATAAGCGTGACATATTGGAATGAAATTCTAAGTGTAAGTCACAAATATTTAAAAAAAAAAAGCCCTTTATAGTACAACAGTATTAAAAAAAAACCCCTTAATAGTACAAAACTTCATTTGGATCACCTTGAACTTCAAACTCCGTATTCTAGCAGAAAATCACTCATAAAGAAAGGTAATCAAATGCATGGTTTCAACGTTTCCAAAATGTATGCATTCAGATGAGCACAAATCATTGAATGGCAGAGAGAAATGTGGCACTTACTATGGTCAAATTAGTATCTGAACATCGAGACGCGGAATGTTCGCTTTTCTGAGGAATCCTTAACTGAAATATTCGCTTAAATTCCATTGTTTCATTTGAATTTCATAGTCGAAAGCTAAACTACCGAAATTGGAGGTACTATTTAACTTAATCAATCAACTTCACTCCTGAGTTCTCAACAAACGTCGGTACTTACGGTAAATTACCCACTCCATTCAACAATATGATGTTCGCAAAAAAGGAGCATGTGTGATGTGTACGCATCCTTTGGTCAATAATTAACTTAACCTGTCGAATTTCGCCGTATCGCTCGGAGTGAAATTCCTGCGACAAGACTACTGATGGTTCTAGTAAATAATGGTACTGTTTGCCAGAAGCGCCCAGTTTGCTCGTGTAGCCAGAATCCGTCCGCTTATCTAACAGAGACGTAGGTGCTTGAGTTAATTAGATCAATATACCAGAAACATACCTTTTCAACCGCCAGATTAATACAGTTGGGACCGGAGAAAAGCGATACGATACAACCTGGTTCAAACCTGGGCGACCCAAAACAGAGATGGGAGAGATGTGCTCTTACTTGAAGCAGCCTTAATTGTGCCCCGAAGCTGCCAAAATTCTCGTGGTCCAGTAAATTAGTGTTATCCACAATCAAACCACGCCTAGGACAGAAGAGGCAAGCAGGCGTTGTGGCTACCCGGCAACGGGGAAGATAGGGATATGAAGGCGTTCCCCAAGCAATTAAATCATCAATTTGCCGTCTTGTACACGCAAGCACTTTCCGTGTCGGTTTAACACCTTTACAAGCGATTGAAACGGAAGACGCAGCGCGACGAAAACGGTAGAAGAAAATACTCCTTTTTAGCGTAAAGGTCCAAGGGTAACCAGGTTTTGTCAGGACAGGTCGCTTTGTACAGCTCAAATGATTTGTTGTAGGATGCAAGGGATAAATTATACGAAAATAGAATTGGTGATCAGCATAACGATTTCTGAAAAGCTTAAATGAATGAGTTCAACCAAAAAAGAATTAATAAAACATTTATAAACAACTTCGACGTTCAAAAAAGGATATAATAAATCCACGAATTTACGGATCTTATCACAGAACAAATAGGAAATCGTTGCGATCGATGTTTTCAAACAAATTACCAACCATTTTATGTGATACAGCAAATTTGTAAATAGATTTGTGGACAGCTCGAATTGTGCAGGATGAGTAAACTTGACGCTCCAAGTCTTGGCACGAAACTTAATGGTCGGTGGTGAGGACGTTAATGGACACGTACATCCACAGTAGAATACTCCTAACCTCCAGTCTTCAAACCCCGGTGTGGAGAAAGCGGTAAAAAGTTGTTGGTAATTGAGTTCCCCTCGCGCACTTTATCAATCTTTTTGCTTCATATTTTTCTTTCAACAATTCAGCTTGCGGTAACGCCACCTTTCCTTGAGTGAAGATGACCATATCATTATTTTGCCGAAAGCAGCTCGCCGCCGCCACAAAATTCAACAAAAGGCATAACATTTTGACAGCTTGTTAAGCGTTCGATAGATCACTTCAACCCACCACGACAGGCGTAAGAAAAATGATGAGGTTGAGTGCCGAGAGGATTGTAGAGGGTTGTTGGTGGTTGGCGTGTTGGTCTGCCATGACGGTTGATTTCTTCGGAGGTTATTGGTTTCCGTTTACTAATTTACCAATTGATTAATTTGTACCGACATATTATTGGTAAAACTGTTCCAGCATTTCCTGTTGAAGTAAAACTTGAAGGATTCAAAAACAATTCCGATATCACACACCCGTCATTCATGTACTTTTATGGGTCATTGGAAAAAATATTTCCCATTAAATTATAAAAACAAAACCTGCACAGACTGCTAGGTTCTTCTGGTGATATTCTCTTATTTTACACCCCAAATAGCCAAAATATTGTGTTGTATAGCCAATTTTAGTCTTAAATAGCTTATGGTCCTGAAAGGGTTAACAAATAAGATTTTTTTTCCGTTCGAGCTTCAAAAAAAGGACGCGTTCAAACAGTTTTCGATATGTCGATAGGAAGCCAGTTGATAGTTTTCAGTTGTCCATCTCGCTCGATCAAGGGCACATTAATGCCGGCTTCATCCATCCTTGGATCAAAAAGCGAAAAGGAAAGAAGGACAGAAACATTGTCAGATCCAAGATCTTCGACCTACGCGCTCTGTCAAAAATTTGAGAAATAATGGGCTTCGTAAAATCGATTATGGCTAACCCTCGTTAGCATCCAACATTATCGGAACTCAATCAGAGCCATCGCGTTTTTTTCGTCCTCACGTTATCGTAAGTCGGATCAAGTAGAGGCGCCTCTTCAATAAGTTTGGGGCACGAAAAGACGTAGCCACGGTGTACTTTTATTGACCACACACTCCATCGTTCGATCGCGGATTCGGATTGTACCCGAAACCGTAGCGAGAGACGAAAAGGAAATCTTGAAAAATTCTTATGCATCGTTATGAGCAACCAACGTCAAAACGGTAAACCTAACTCAGATTCCAAATCAGGCCTCATTATGTTTCCTTCAAAAAGGGAAACAATAAGAAAATAATTCATTAATCAATTGCTCAAAGCTTTCCGTCCAGGAAGCATCGTCCAGAAAATCTGGCCCCACTTTTATTGTGCTTCCAACATCGGTTAATTGATTCTGTGAATGTTAAAGTCCAGAGGCATCAGCACCTGTGTGCGTAGAAGATATAATCAACTATACGCCTTATCGGTTGCGGTAATTTCGAAGCAACCACCTTGTCAGAGATGCATCCACTAGATGCCCGGAAATTTGCACACGCTAACCCCAATCCAATAAAACACTACCATGAAATTACCAACCTCGATCAAAATGCCATCAATGTTGTCGTCTCGTGTGCGCATGCAGATGAAAGGTGGTGGCTCAATCAACGCTGCCACCACCATTGGCGAGGTCTTTTGTCCGGTAAGGTGGTGCTATTGAGGAAAGTTATGGAAAATCACTGCACTGAAACCAGAAAGGAATTGCACCCAATCGTCGTCGTTGGCGAAGGTTGCGGTTTGTTGAGGTCATCAGAAACTTGTTTGGGTGAATAAGGGGGAAGGGGACGTAGCAGGCCCAAGGGCTAAAGAGATGAAACCCAATCCTCAGCCTCAACGTTTGGTTAATAGTTTACACGCTACGATGCAGTGCAAGAGAATTACAAACTTCAAGAATGATTAATACGATCCATGAAGTAAAAGCAAGAAAAGTTGGCGTTGTTCGAATGCCATATGGCTTTGCACATAAGGGTACACTCTTTCTCCATTCTTTTCTCGAACCGTCAATTTATGTGGAAATACATGCAGCGTTTATGGCGAACGCTTTCTAAAATTATTTCCATCCTCAGGCAGGGAATGGCGCGTTGACAACGACTTGTCATGGCGATACAGATTTTCGTTTTGGCGTTCGGTTGGCGAAGTAATAGCCGACAACCGAAAGGCGACGATGGCTTGTCGATGTCATGTTCTTTATTTTATTTCCTCCAGCCTTACACCCCAGAATCTCCCTATTGCAACCCTTGCGCATACAAAAGTACTGCACACTAATTTTTGACCAAGAGTGCTATCAGATTAACGTCAGAATGCCGGCATTCTCGACTCACGAAACGACTCGTCAATAATAACAAGTTCGTTCAAGGCCAACGAGTATAACGTCTTCCATACTAGAACCAAAATCCTAATCAACATCGAAAGCAGCCAGGAGGGATATGGAAAATCTAGGCCCGCGTTCCGACAAATGTTTCAGGAAGGAAAAGTGTCGTCTCATGATCCGATGGCGCTAAGCACGCGATTCTCGTGTGTCTATCGCCTACCGACCACCTGAGCCAACTGTATGACGTGACACATCTGGAGGCGGATTTGAGGAACGGTCTGAAACACAAGCGTTTGTGAAGTGTGCTCACATTACACAGCTCATCCGAGAGTGTCTAGATAAGGATCACTCAGGACGTACTCGAAGGACAAGGATACCGCGAAGAGCAAACCATTGGGAGGAGAGTGCGGAAGCGAGAGACTGTTGCTTTTAGTTAATGCTTGTAAACACGCACTGTGGGTGCAAAGGATGATGTGGTGTTGGATCTATTCAACGGATTTCCAGTAAATCGTTAATGTAATGGCACTGAGCAGAAGATTCCACATCGCCAGCCTACCAACGGCATAGGATTTGTAGTACATTCCTGTGGGAATTTCCTATAGAATGAATACCGTCATCGTCAATCGGTTTCGCGACGTTATTCCTTATCATCATTTTCTTTTACTCGACCGTACACAAAAATGTAACCAACTGGTTACATGTAAAAATGTAACCAACTGGACTGATGGCACTGGCATCCAAAGGGAACAAAGAAGGAAAATAAAACTGTATTTAAGCTCCCCTATGCGCTCACAGGAGAACAAAAACGACCTCTAACCTTGTGCTCTCTGATCTCATATGTCCCTTTTCAAAATGGCATCATGTTAGCCTAAAAGGAAAAACGCCGTCGCTGGAACAACTTTGACCAGATTACACCGAGGGCATGATGGCGTTGTTGAAATAAAGACTGACGAACAACCAACAATTTAATCGGAGTGTGAAGCAACCAATACTTGCAGGTACTGAGCCTCATGTGTAGACAGCATCATGGCAGGATAATGGACCTATGAGATCCGACGACTATACAAATAAATAAATTCAAATTCAAATAATAATAGATAGGATAAAGGCAGCAGTAATTAAGTCTCGAGACAAAACGATGTAATTTTTAATGGAATTTGCATAAAAATTGGATGACCCATCCATGACATCAGCTTCCACAACTGGGCCTTGGTATCATTTGGGCCGATCCAAACGATACGATTCAACGTCCTATGAAGGTCTATACTTTTTGTGCTCGTTTGCTTAGCACGAGGATTCGTGAGCAAAAGCAATAGATTTAAAAAGATTCTGTTGAACAGCATTTTATAGGGCGGAGACTTTTAATGGATGGACGATAATTATTTTGCATATACCTTACGTAAACTATGCTCTTCTGCTGTTCATTAAAACAAGTATTCATGAGTTTTGGTTTGAAATATTCCTCCTGCAGATAAATAATTTACGAGAAAAGTGAAGTCTTAAAGGAAAAAAAATCACAAATACAAAATTGGAGGACCTTTTGTGACATAATATTAATCACACCTGATGAGAACTAGTGGATTATTATTTCTCCTTGTACAGAAATACGATATGTTTTCAATGACCGTCCTCGAGACGGACACTTATGTCCTGGTTGTTACCAAATGCGAAATTGCGAGCATTTATTTAATAATTTCGGAAGCGCCCCAATTTACTTCAGTTGCACTAGGCTAACGCTTTGCAGTACCTCAGTTGAATGCATAAACGTTTCCGTCACATGTTCGTGCAGGGTGAGAGGAGAAGCAAAATTACTATTTGTGCAAATTCGCACAGCTGGGATTCTTCTGTGTGCGTGCTACAAGTTGGCATGGTTTTAGGAATAGAAATAATAATCCTTAGTTGCGACAGTACGCATCCTTAAAACAAGATTTAAAAGCTCATCCAGTTCAAGACACGCCATCGTCGTTTCTTCGGCTGGCACCAATCACCTAACCGGGCATTTTCGCAACCTGCACAATGCTCGAACAAACAACCGTTGAACTACCGTGCCGTCGTCGTCGCCTTCGAGGAAGTGGATCCTGTTGGCGCAATGAGGGGGAGAACTGCACTGTGCCCAAAGATATCAGCTGTGCAATCGAGAGATTGAGTCTCATAGCTAAAGTAGTAAGAGGTTGCGCGGCTATGTAGGTCCGTCTGCTTGCATCGTGATGAATGGCCTTTCTTGTCCGTGGACTAACACGTTAATGGGCCTCACCTTCCTTAAGAGCTTCCTCTAACCTCTGCTATAACAGAACAAGTCGGAACCCACCGGACAGACCGTTGATAAGTGCGTAATTACTCACAAAACCACTCATTTTCGACGACGTCGACGGAGACTAACAAGCTCAGAAGATCGGTCGTCGCTTGGTCGGGTGGTTAGCCAAGTTGGAAAAGACGTTGTGAATTACGCCCGGATCTCTTGCAATACGTTGACGAGTGAAAAGAAAGCGCGATCTACGGCCTTAAGAAATGGGTTGAGGTTTGCGTTTTGTTTGGTCTGCTCTTTTCGACCGCAACCCAAGAATGACGCCCGAGGAAAAGCAGCAGCTGAGCAGACCACTGCAAAAAAGTGGAGACGTAAAGAAAGGAGGGCCAATCTTCTGCTGGTGTAACCAAGAAGGTGGGAGAAGTTGTAGAGCCTTCAGCGTAAAAAGGAAATTAATTACGTCTTCAAACGATCTTGGGTTCACCATTATAAATTCAGAAGTCGTAATCATGAATATTGGAGTACGAATTTGTTTGTGGATATTTAAAATTTCCTTTACGCTATTCACTAAATCAATTTCTTTTCCAAAAGCCTTGGGACCAGCAGCATGTAGAGCAGAGACTGTATAAAACAACCAACGCTAATCGCTCGCTTTGATAACGCACGCTTCGATTCATCCCGTTGTTGGAATCAGGCACAGGTGATCGTCAGTCATAATGGAATTAATCTCAAAGAAACATAAGTGGTAAAAAGAATGTATACCTTGCATATCCACCTTGCTTCCGGCCGGTGGCTCTCCTCGGCAGATGGAAGAGAGGATAGAGAAATCAACAGAGCATTGGATGTTTTATTTACGGAGACGAAAACAATGCTACTGATCGATAGTACATTGATGCGCACATTATGCTGAAGTGCTGTTTGTGTAGTTATGTTTTTCATCGTCAGTTTGCATCAATCGCACCCTTTCATTACATGAAGAACGCCCGAGGGTTGAATAAAAAGGCGGACAAAAACAATATAGCCTTATCGCCACTTTCTTCTTTCTGCACGGTTGACGAACAATAGCTTCATTTATAGATTGATTTCGTATGCTTCGACAACAAATCTTTAGCGGAACGTACGTGTTTTCTATTGTTCTCCATGTTTTAACGTGCCGGAAAAATAGATTTTTGATCACGTTGAGCAGATAAGCTTCCCCATAAATCTGAGCATAGTCGATAATTTACAGGTGGAGGTCACACGAAATTCGTTCCGCTTGAAAAGGAAGACTGAAACGACGAATGCACAAATGCAGATTTATTCCGATGCAGACCCTAAAGTGGCATAAACAGAGCCGTACGATCGATTCCGCCACAAAGTGGAACCCTACAGGATAACGAATTGCATTCGAATGCCCTCGTTTCCAAAGATTTCCCAAATTGCTCGATGCTCGATGTTTATTCTAATAATTGAGAAATTAACATATAAGCAATCATGATTTCGCCTTCCTTTGTTATCCAGACTCCAAAAACCAGAAACCCAAAGCAAAGGACGATTATTGGGTGCGAAGAGATGATGCTGGAGGGGGAATCAGGAAGGATCTCTGTATCGTTGCAGCGAAGGTTCTGTTTGAAAACGGGGCGATGTACGTTGGTCCTATTACGGGATTATGCAAAATTCCGGGATGGCGAGGCAGGCTCCACTACTCAGCCCCTGCATCTTGTGTACCGTCAAAAGAAAACTCAAAAGAAAACTACTGTTCTGCATTGATTTACCTTTTCGACGATCCGCTTTTCTTAAAATTTAATTTAGCTATTTACAAAAGTTGCATTTCAATTTCCGTGTTTAAAAATAAACAGTCATATACCTTAACAGGATCCACTATTTCTAACCAACATTCCTTGCTCTTGCTCTTGCTTGCTTGATCTGCATGCTGTAGGTACCATGCTTCGTAAAATCATTTCATTGAGCCGGTTTCTTCAAATAATACTTCTTCTCTATCTCTTAATTAAAATTCGGGACTGCTGTGTGGATTGCCATTTCGGAAACCCAGAAGGATATCTCCAGGCTTCCATAGATCGAAACAGACACTTACCGAATAAGGGACGAAGAACAACGTGCTATGAAGCAGCACGACACCAACAAAGTAGAGTAGAGGACTGCGGGATCAAAAAATAAAATGTAGAAGCTAGAAGGAAACTTCCAAGACGTTGACGATACACAAAACAACAACGATAACAAAAAGAGCAAACGAGTGTCGACCGGCCAGGAGGAGCAGTCCTAATCGATAATCGAACTCAAACCGGGTTATGCATGAGAAAAAAAAACTTGAATCTGTGAAAAAATGGACAAGTGAGAAGACAAGCAGGAAGAGCAATGGCAAGCAGAAGCGCCACCACGGGAACTAGTTTGAATAAGTGAACAGCAACACCAGAAAACGTACCTAGCATGAGTTTGAGATGCCAGCTACACCGCAGGAAGAACAAAAAAGGTGTCGGATATGATTGGCTTAATGCCGGCGGGAGAGCCCTGGAACTGCAGGGAGTTATTTTGTGTCGTATTACGTGATATCTGGTCGTTCAATCGAGACATACTCGGTTGGCCTCCCAAGGTACGATGCAGCAGCATATTGGCCATATGACACAAACATCGTCAGAGAACGCAGGAGGACACTGTGCAGCTAAGGATAAGAGAGCAGCGTTTGTACACATCCACTCATGAAAGGTGATACGCTAGGAACTGTACACCAGCCGGTTTCCTGACTCTCCTACTACACGAAACGTGGGTCTTAGTCCCCGGCGTGTGCAAAAAACTTTAAGGTGATTGACGTTGGTGTCGGAATTCATTTTGTCACCTTTTGTGGGCCGAAATTCAGCCCGGGGGAAGAGTTTTCCTACGTGTTCCTTTTTCCGCTTCGCAAAAAGATAACATAAAAGACGTAGTTCAACTTTCAATGTACACGTTTGTAAGTGACAGAGAATGTGTCAGCACAATCTAATGACTAATTAATGTGACCGGGCCTAATACTGACCTCGTTGGTTCTTGTTGTAATTAAAACTCTCCGAAAGATCTCCAATCAAAATATCTAAGCATTGATGACAAGTCCTAGAAGAGTAAGCATTGCTTAATTCGTCTTACAAGACACGTCGTCTGCTGGTTGTCACCCACCGAAAAAGGTTCGAATCCATAAAAATCTGATTATGTATCTGAAGGGGTTCTCCTCGACTAAAACAGTTGAGAGATGCAGTTTTCCAATCCGTTCGCACGTTTCTCTGCGCTCGACTCGAAGCTGGACGTCCCGTTGAGTGATTTAGAATTACTGCAAAAATTTTCCAAAATCGCTTTTCTTACTGTTAATAGATGCTAGTAGGTGAGATAGGGACGATATTGAAGAAGAAGTGAGTAGTTTTTATCGCTTTCAAACACAATACCGTCTTCGTGGTGACCTTCCACAAAATCCTGCCTTTTCTTCGACGTAAGAAGACCTCCACCGGCTTGGATAAAAGATTTATGGTTGTATGTGTCTCGACTTTTTGATCACAATTCTTGCGTTTTTCCGCATTGCCGGAAATAGGGGCTCTAACGGGCAGATTCGGGGTTTAAAACCGAGTGAACCGTTTCTTCTCGAGCAAGTGGAGCTCAAATAGCGGCAATAGCTAACAGAGCATGAAGTTAGTGGCAGACATAACTGGCCTCGCAGCAGACTATCCAGGGATGAAAAAGGTCGGATACCTCTTCATGCGGAATCCTGAAGCGGAAACGAAGATTGAGGAAGCTTAAAGCTGTTAGCTTTAAAATTTATATCCTTTTTAAGACTCTATCCGAAAGTCTGCGGGAGCTTAACCTGTGTTTATAGGGTTTACGTTCTCGAGTGCCATGCTTGGAAGTTTACCCTTTTCATTCTGTTATTCAATTTCAATATCCTGTGTGAGATATCTGGGTGGAAACAAATTGAAAATATCGCAAATAAACACGAATCAAGCGAAAAAACACGGTCAAGCCACTAACACGAAGAAAAATAATAGATTTACAGATTTATGCGTTTGCTGCGCCTATTAACACCGTCGATTGTTTGTGGGAATACTCGAAAAATGATCCTTGCAAAGAACGCCTCTACAATGGGTTTCCAACCAACTGTCTAGAAATACCGAGAAAAGGTCATCCATTAACACTCAAGCTGAATCGATTCATCTTGTCGATTAACGACCTTGTCTCGCTTTCGTGCGTAAGAAGACACTGACAACGACCCGACGAACACAAATTGTCTCCGGGAAGGATCAACACGGATGGATGAAAACGACACAGTCAGGATCATCGGTGACATCGGAGAGCTTCATCCTGTGACGCATGACGAAGTGGGCCGTTTTCACCTCCGCCTTCGCCTTTGCTTAAAATATATGCTAGGAAGAAAATTCGTTTGTCCTTCGGCGCGTGCGACAGGATTTGTTTGTTTGTCTTATTTCGTTTATTTTATTTATGCTTCATTAAAATCCGTTCCGGTTGCTATTCGTATGCGAGGAAAACGAGAAGGACGAAGTACGAAAATGAAAGCAAGACCGTTTCCCTGCTCAACAGAGCACTGCCGGAAGTCGTGTGTTGACGACGAATTTTGAATTACGGGCGGTTTGTTTTGCAACGGTTGGTTTATTCAGGGAAGGAACTTGGAAAGACGGAACAAAAATGTTCTCGGCGGGAATTTAGGATTGTGCCAGGAAGCAAAAGCCGACACACAAGTCATGGGCGGACCGACACTATCAGCTGCCGTTAAAATAAAGACAGAAGACAATAAGGACTGAGGAGAATATCTTTCCATGAGGTCAATCCCGAGAAGCCATGCACAGTGCAGATAGTAGAAAAGTTTCCGTGCAAGAAAGTGTACCGAACCATGAGAAATATCTTTCGCCGTTGCAACGGAAAGATGCATCCGAAGTCAGGCGAACTGTAAACTTCAACTTGGACGATCGTAACTCTTCTCGTCTGATTTTTACACTCCAACACGCGTCCATGGGCCAGGTGTTACGGTGCTTCATCTCTCCCTCGACTCTTTCCCTACCGTTAAATGCGGGCGTGTATTTGCATATGGAAACAACATGTATGTAAATGAAACATGGCGACACCGGAATTAGATGCCCATGTATGCACAGATGCGTGGGCTAACAATCCTGTCTCCTGGAGTTGCTCAAGGAAGGACGCATTGACAGAAAAGTAATGAATACCAGATGATTCCGGGACACATTCCCCAAAGCGAAACCAGCGTGCCTTGTGTCACAATAACGCCGGTTGATGCTGTTTGACACTTGGTGCTGCTGTCAAGAGATAAGATTGGCTGACATCCCAGTGCCAGTGGGGTGAACTGAACAAAGCTGATTTAAACTCATGAAAAAGAGGAAATATGTCAACATAGGGATAGGAAACGAGTTTTGAATCGTAATATGTAAATTCTACACATCCGATTGAATTATTCCAACTGTCAATTGACTTCTTCGAGTTTTGGATGAAACCGTTCCATAACTAAGCAGATATGGTAAACTGTTTATGGAGCACCTGTCGTTTGGAAATGGCATTTACCAATGATTGCTAAAGTAATTCTGCTTACGAGCGGCCCAACTTATTTGCATTATAAACTGAACTAGATTAACATTGAACTGACATTAACAAAATATTCAAATTGATCGCTAACCCAGCTAATCTTTGTTAAACTCACTCAATAGATTTCATTCTCAATGTTGGAAATCATATTACCTCGCAGCAAAATACTTCAGCCATCTGGTCGAAACAATCAATATGCCATCGTTATAGACTCACATACCTGGAAGTAAAGAAAACAAACAGGAAAGAAAATGTAAGACAACGAGGCATTTAAAGGATTAAAGTGTCGAGTGACAATTCTAAAACCTACTACCAGCACTGGAGAAATCCAAAACAAATAATTTACGGTGCTGCTGCTATTTGTGGGGCTGCAAGCATCAGCTACCCAGCGCCGGACCTTGCCAACTTTAATCAGATTAAAAAGCCTGGTCACGATGAGCACAAAAGATCTTCTAGAAGTAACCGCTTTTTATTTATGTTGTTTGAACAGTCGCCAGCCAGCAACTTGACCCTGTTTGTGCTCACAAAATTCCAGTAGTAATTTTTTTATATGCCTTAACTTCGGCATATAAATTTGCTCGTGTCGCGCAAAATAGAGCAAAACAATTTAAACCCAAATTCTGCAAAAGAAACCGAGAAAAGCTAACAAATCCTTTCACCATGCTCCTACGAAGAGCGGGATAAGAAGGAATATCAATTGTTTGCTGACCGATCGGCGGCGACCACCGCTCACGGGTGTGCTTTATCGATTGTGTATTTAATTTTTCAATTTATTCCCACGAAGGACATGAGATACATCCTTAGTCCGGCCTCTTTTTCTTGGAATATTATCTGCTCCACGAAACATGTCCCCACACAAAAAGAGCACTCACACCCAACAAGACATGCCCGAAGACACCTCTCTGCCAAAAGCGCACGCATCGAAAACAAAAAACATCCAGGAAGGGAAACCAAAAGTGCATAATGATCTGTTTGGATATAAATTTTCGCGAGCTGTGGGCCGTTGTCGTTGTTGTTTCTGGCACCAGCATTGTGTGCGCGTGTAGATGGTAAGACAGTGTGAAGTAAAGGAAAAAAGATGCGTGTAGAAAGAAGCACCGGTCTACGCTTCTGTAGCAATTCCAATTCCTGTGGTGGCTTCTCAATACGAGAGGGAACAAGGAAGAAAAACCTTTAAGAAACGGGAGGAATCTTTTTACCAGAATAACAAATCTACCCTGGAGGGAGGACAAATGTTTTTCTTAAACGAGACACCATAACCGATAAGACCTAATGCAAAACATACATCAAGCAACGGGATCAACGGTTTATCTATCCGTTTACAGTTACGAGTACATGTAATTTACATATTGACCATTGAATACTGTACAACAAGGCAGCACCAGTCCGTGAACACTGAAAATTGTTTAAAGAGGATTAAACACGACACCAGCCCCGATTCTACAAGGCAGAAGAAAAGAAACCTAAGAAAAGATTGTCTGCAACTGATAGGTGGCGGTGCGCGACACCATAAGGCACAAGACAAGAACCTCGCAGAATATCCATCCACCATCTTCACCAGGATCTGCAGCTGCGGGTTCGTGTCCGTTTTCTATTTGGCGTTTAATTGTCTTTTCCTTGCGGTGGGGAGTAACGATCCCCTCGTTAGCCAACGACATCGTGATTTCGACGTTTCTCCCCTACTTCATTAATTTCTTGGGTTTTGTTGTTGGTCTGGAACAAAATCGTGCGAATGCAGCATCATTTAGTCCCTTAATATCGGAGGAGTGCGTCTTTTGCCTTCTCTGGCTAGTAGGAGTTTACCTCCTCCGCTGATGACGCTTAAGGATAAGGTGTTTTACTCCTCTAACACCCAACTTTCAACACCAAACCTAATCTCTTCCACAACATCCACACTCCTGGATAAAGGACAGAATTACTTCTTCTTATTACACATTTGATTGCTCCAAGCTTCCCAGCAGCAGCAGTTTCAGGAGTTGCAAGAACCCAACGGTCGCCTCCTGCTGATGAAGATGAGTGACTATGGTTATAAAATTACCATTTTATCACAACTGACCATAACTTTTACTGCAGTTGCTTCTAAAGTTGCTGGTGACGGCTGCGAGAGGGTGGTGGATTGTAGACAGGGGACTAGAAGGGGATGAAGGGTGAATTTCACTAACCATCTCTGCTGGGCGGCCCTGTCAGCACGTCCTAATTATTCAGCACGAAATTCTTTCGTGCCGTACGTGTTCCTTTTGGGTGAATGATGATGCGACGCAAAGCCATAACTTTTTCTCCGGTCAGTTTCGTTTTATAAGAATGAAAAGTCTATCTCCATACATATTCCAGTTATTTCACTTTTTGTCCTCCCATCGACAGTGACAGTTTTTCCACCATAATGTCTCACTGATGCATTTTGCAGAAAAAAATCCGCGAGGACGCATACTTTTGCCACCAACTTTCACCACCAACCACAGACACCTTCCGCAATGAAAGAGGAGGTGAACAAAAAGTTAGACTTACCATGCAAATAGCGTAGGAATAAAGGGACGGAGAATAGGTAGCGCTTGGGAAAAAACAACCCTTCTACCATTCATTCGAGATCCGAAGAACAAAATGCACAATCAGGAAGTTGTGAGCGGAGGCCGAAAGGACGCATGGTGAGAACGTGCCTACGGACATTCTAGGATAATCAAGGCCCAGCTGTTACAATGAAGCAAAATGTTAGTCTGTTCTTCTCACTTTTTCTCCACAAGGAACGAAACACAATCAAGCGAAAGCGTATGAAAAACTGGAAAAGATGCTGGACCTTCTCGTTTTTTAGTCCGCGTCAAAGTTTGAGCATTTTTTGTTCCGCAACCTTTTCTGACTTTGCTACATATGTTGCTCAGTACCAGGTTGATTAATTAATACCTCAGATGAAATATACAGACGTCTTTAACATTCCTCAACCGAGGGTCAAAATAAAAAAGCAATAACTAGTACACGATTGTCATACACAAACATGAACCATTGGAAACAAGTGACCAAAATTAGGTGAATGATGCATTGATAATTTCTTAAAAAAAAAAACAAAACCCTACAAGACACCGGGCCCCAATGACTAGTTTGGTATATCAACTACCATTTTAAACGTAAGCTCAATTATTTGAGCACATTTCACGACATGAATATACTCCAAAATGGAAAACTTTCCCGTCCGTCGGGACCGAACATTGGACAGTACGCAAAATAGCATTTTCCTGCAGTGAGAAATTCTATTGAAGTGCAATTTTTGAAACAGGCTTTTAAAAACACTAATGGAGAGCTACGGTAAAAAATCATTAGGTGTAAATATTGTGGCTCGAGTTTTCATTCGTTTTTCCCAATTTTCAAACCGATTACGACAGTTTTGCTTGATCTCCAAAAACTCTCCCGAAACCCTTCTCTGGCCCACAAACAAATATTATTATTAACACCTTTTTATTATCTTTTTGGGTGCTAGCGGAAGTCGTTTACAAGATTTTCATCGATATTTCCTTCCCCCGAAACAATGTTACCCCTAGAGCTTTATGAACTGTTTTTATTGCTCAGTGAAGGTATTTGCCCCAAGTGATATGCCCCAAGTTGTCATTTTTCGTTTCGCCAGAATCAATTTCTTTTGGCTCTTTTAAACACGGAAACGGTAAACCTTAACAATGGGCTGCTGTTGCTCGAAAGTAGGTTAAATTTTGAAGTGTACTTTATTCTAAACTTTTTGGAACAAGACATTTCCATTTCGGTGGTAAAAAGATCATCGACCTGAAGCGCACTTATCTTTCTCTTTTTACCGAAAGCATCCAATGGACAGAAAAGTATCTCGCCATGTTCCGTTCGGTCGAGAAATCAGCCAGGAGAAATAAGCCCGGAATATTTGTGGCGTCACCAGACTTTCACGATTTAAGAAGTGCGAACGATGAGTTTATCCGCGGTGAAAAAAAAACGTTACTAGAAAACCTTTTGAACACATCGCAAATACAGAAAGAAAAAAACAGAAGATTACTTCAGATGCAACAAATTTTCGGTTGGGTCTGGTAAAGATAGTTCGTTCCGTTGTCGAAAGTCCGTTGAGAAATAAAGCCTGTTGTACCTCTTCTCAATTCCAGAGACCGTGACCTCCGGAAAAGCCTCAACAAAAACAGAAACGGAGGGAAAACGAAGATTATTACTCTTAATGGTTCGGGTGTTGATGGATTTATCGCTCAACGACGACGATGCATTTTTCTTGGTGTCGTGAGGTTTTGAAATACTCGGATCCGGGATAGTGTACTGTTTAGGATAGAGCTTGGAATGTCTCAAATTGCATCGAAACTGCATCAATCAGTTACATCGGGATCGTATCACTTCCCACCCCAAATCCAATGATACTACATTCCAGCTCTCCCCATGTAAGGGTAGACAACTTCAATTTAAAATTAATCTGACTGACACCAACCGCTCTTCGATGGCTAGGAAATCGTGGGCTTAGTTTTGCTTGGCTTATGACTAATTGTTGTTCACTGGGAAAGAGATAGACAATCGTTTGAAAGTAGGTAGAGTGGAGGATAGGGGGTTTCAGAAAAATCCGTTGACACCGGAAATAAATACCGCTGATGGACAAGTACATGGAGGATGGTGCCATCATCACTGCTTTGTCAAATGCTAGCTTCTAAACGAGCCGGAGGTTCAGAGGGTAAGAATTTAGACAAGATGACTTACTATCCACGTAGCCAAAGGGAAATAGTCTTGTATATCCATTAACGGGCGGGTATGACCAACTCGGTCGTTACGCCAAGGAGAAGAAGTGAACATAAGATGGCGCAAAAAATGTACAAAAGATGTATGGTAACGGCCGTCGACGACAGTCCGGCGCGTGCACTTTCTCACCGGAGTGATCCTGGCGTTCCAAGGCGAATTCCGACCATTCTCAAGGCACACTTTTATGATCTCGTCTGGCCCGAGGCGCCAGTGACATGTAACACTGACTCTTCTGTCCATCCACGTGTTTGCAATAGCGTCAGTGTATGCGACCAGTAACCCCGTGTTTCACTTCGTTCAAATGGTATTTCGGAGGTCCCTGAAGAGGTCGGAGGACAGGCACACGCACAAACAAGCTTCCAGGTCGCCGGACGGAACCCACTCTCAAGCGGAAAAAAGACACGATCTGGTATAAATTTTCCGTTGACTGTTGACGCACTGACGCGGTTTCATGGAGTGTCACCAACAAGAAAATAAAGGGAGTCGGAGGGCAGGAAATAGTACCAACGAAGAAAAAAATAGCGACAAAAACTGGAAAGCTTTCTGTGTCCTTCGTCCTATATCAAACTATCGAGAAAGAGAAAATGAGAAGCTACAAGGACTAGAAGAAAGATAAATGGAAATGCAATGCCTACCCAAAGCCTATATTTCAGCCACGGTCGGTCGTTACTGTTGTCTGAGCGCGCACCGGATACTCTCACATGGCGAAAGGAAAAAAAAGCAATTGGCAGCCGATAAGACAAAAGCAAAAGGTCTCGGGAGTAGTTAAAACGAGGTAAGGGGAAAAATTTGCTATGTTGGAGGCGACAAAGTACGAAACGTATACTCGAACACTAATCATCTGCAATCTCAATTAATGGCTCCATAAATGGTCAGAAAAAACATGAATCTCGACCCTAATGGAAATATTTTTGTGTGAAATAATCTCCAAAACGCGAAAGCAAAAATATAGAAACGGAAAAAGCCCATTTGCGAAACGAACAAAGAATGCAATGCACAGATGCATCCGTACAAAACTCCAGATTCAAAACCTGGGTAAAAAAGATGAAAAATTGTGCATGCTATCTATCCGTCGTTTGGGGTTTCGAAAAGCGTAACACGGTGCTAAGCTTTCCGAAAATCATCACTTCGGGAGAAATACACATATCATTGAAGTATGTTTTACAGCCCAGCAATCGTTCAATTTCACACCCGACATTTACATAAATAGGAAAAAAGGAGTCCTCACGGCGCGATTGGTGTCCATGCGAGATAAAAAGAACAAGAAAAAAGCAAAACCGAAATATACGCCCCAAGGCACCCGACAGCTCTATTATGAAACAGCAAACAAAAACATGGTTCTGTAAAGAGTAATAGACAAATATGGTCCATATGAAACACGTTCGATATGCACTCGATTTCAGTAGGTTTTTTCGGCAAACGCTATTTCGAAACTATATCGAAATGGAATAAAAATAAAAATATAAAAACCATTGCTTTGCTCTCGAAAGTGCATCAATCAAAGTCAAGGGAAATGCATGTTGTAAGGGTAATATAACAAATAAGGCATTCACATAATACTGCATAAACTAATCAAATCTTAAATTATATACGGAAATTTTACTACTCAAGTTCATGTTTGCAGTTCATATTTGCCGTAAACACGGATTCACTCTACGCGCGAAACGTTGTCGAAAAGAGAGATCTTTACCAAATTACGCCACTTAAAAATTATGCTACAAAAGGAGCCAGTGCCAAAAGGATAGCGTTTGCGTATAGTCTTTCAACATATCGACCACGAAGGCGGGGGTTGTGGTTGGCGGTACAGATTGAGGGTTTTAATTTGCCCGAACCAATTTCCCCCACGAAGGGAACACGCGGCATACCAGTGAAATGGCAAGCACGATAAATTGGCGTTCTGCCAAAGAGAGGATACCCAGCCAAAACTATGGCAGCAGATCCATTGGGGATAAACGGTGGAGAAAACGAAGGGAAGAATACGTTCTTCAATAAACACAACGAGGTTTCAGAGAGTTTTTTTACACTGGAGGTGCGCCCAGCCCAAAGCGTTCTTCTCTTATCCGTCGTCGTTTGCCATCATCAATTTCCCGGATCGTTTGCTCGTAAGATCCGGTAGTCACGCGCCCGTGTGTGTGTGTTTTGTGAAATACACAAAATAACCACCAGCTAATTGCATATGTGGTGAAAGAAAGGTAAACCCGTGGAGAGGGTTCCTTCGGTACCGCCGAGCCAAAGGACACCACAACACCAAAGGGGCGAGAAGGTGATGATGAGAAAGAAAATCATCATCGCCGGAAGAAAGAATTGTGGGCAAAGAACGAAACGTGCACACGGCGAAATACTAAACAACAGTAGGGAAAAATACAACAAGAAACGCTTACAATCAACTTGTCGTTTTCTTCTGTCGGGAAGATCGCCTCGCCTTGTAAAGGAAAAGCAAATAGAATAAAAATCAATCCCAAGCGCGGAGCGGGTCGATTTTAACGACCGCGCGCGACGAGACAAACGAATCTCCACAAACTATCGTTTTGTCCAGAAGGCAGAACCCCGCAAGGCACGTTCGTTTCGGGAATGTCTTGGGCCCATGTTTATTTAAAGAACTTTTGGGCATGGCCAGCACAGACACACCTTCTGCTCATCGCTCTGTTCCAAAAACCAAACACAAATAGTTTACTACTGCACCACCGGTGTAAAGGTTATCTCCCACAAGAGGGAACCCCGAGTTTATTGCAGTTTTATAGTTGAGGTAGTTTTCCGCATCCCTGATTGCACGCTAATTGTGCCATGCTTTTCTTTTCAGTAGCTCGTTAATAAACGTCGACCATTTAAAAAAACGAGAGGTTTTAATTTCCAATGCAGTCGTGAAGGGCAAGAATTGGTAAGAAACAAGCGGTACGTATTGCTTCTGTAATCACTTTTTGCAGAAACAAAAATCAAATGACCAATGGAGAAAGATCAACGTGGCATTCCCATTAAGTTTGCCTATGTTATGTGAAAAATTGAGGACTATTTAAAGGATCCGTTACAGAACATTCTATGGCTTCACCTGACCACAAGCCCAAAGCAAGAATCACCCTTTGATGCTAAAACTGCTTCTCATAAGCCGTTGGTCATTAGAAAGTGTTGAGTACAAGTTGTCCTCATCATCAGCTCCATGGTATGCCACCACAAAAATTGCTTTGCACAAACTAAACGATCCCTGCCAGAGGGTGTGTGTTTGAGTGGATTAGTATCTCCAGAACGCAACATCGCGAGGGCTAGCAAGTGACAAGCGGGCCGGATTCCATGGGAAGTTCCTCTTGGCTCACCAATGTTTAGTGGGGACGAGGAAGCTCGCACAACCACTTCCCAACCTCCCAACCGGCTTCGAGGCCCTCGGAACGTGAAATCGAATGTACACAGGGTGTGGTATTGCACACCTGAACGGAAATCTACACCGTGCTGCCGAGGCCAACACTCTGCACTGTCGAGTGTCGAGTGCATGTCTACAACAGCGACCTGATTTTTTGTTCTTCTGATCCGCAGACAAACACAGACCGACGAATGGTGTTCATGGTGTGAACCTTGAATAACTGGTTTAAAAATCCCAGGTATGGTATGACGACACTACTCCGGCCATTTCTCGTAGACTGGACATTCGCGCCAACAATATGCTAGGGCCAGTACTAGCGTGGAATACGCAGATTCTGTTTTTCTGATTCCTCCCATCGTATGGTTCTTTTTTCTGCGCCATTCTATTTGCTTCCTGCATGCTTTTCAAGTGTTCAACTGCAATACGGTAATTCAACGTTCAATTCTTCTTTCGGTCTATGATAACTCGGGCTGGGTTGGCGAGATGAGGCCAGAATAAATAAGTGATCATGCAATAAAAATTATACCATCATGTTACTGCACTTATTGGATCCGTGTATATGTCTATATGTCTGGCCGGGATGTTTGTCTGCACGTCGAAACAAAAGCTCGACTATAGGAGTGAGCGAGAATCTTGTGGAACATCGAAGTCGAAAACTGCATCACCATAACTGCATATCATGACTCCGGCCTTCCGCATGTTCGATGATTTCTCCTTTCTCTCACCCCTCGACTCGCTTAAGCGCCATCAACATATTCTTTGCGACAAACAAGTTCCGCCAGATCTTCCGCACAGTTCGGCTCATCATCGATGGCTTCCTTTTCCGGAGTTCAATAATTTTTCCTGCTGATTTCCCGCACACGGTCAAGTGGTTTTTTATTGAGCATTTCCTGTACGTTGGGAGGGGGTACCCTCCGTTGGCTAACGTTGACAAAGAGTTGACCAGGACGCGAAATTGTGAACAAGGAGGAAGAGCCTGTTATCTGTGATGGGGATGTGTATCCCACACATGGAAATGCAGTTCAACTTTAAGTGGCCGTATTTTTTGTCTTTCTGCTTTGTTTCCATCTGTAGACGCATAGATTCCAGTGTTAGTCTCTTTGTTTCATCAACTGGTAGTTAGGAGTTGTTGCTGCAGCAGAAGAGTTCGCCGCAACTTATTTGCGGCTCAACGAGGAATGAATATACTGAAGGTGGGCGTTTTCCACGCCACGGTGCCATATGCAAATATGCACATCTCCGTTTGTCCGGCAAAAGGCAAAAGCTTCCACAACAAGAGTAAACAACAGACTGTGGGTAGTCCTACCATTACTCGTTTTTAATTTTCTTTTTTTTATCACACAACAGGTTAATACACACAAATTGCATCAGTGCAACCGACGCATGGTCGATTGGACAGCAATCTTCGCTTTTGTGAAGCGGTACAGCCACGCAACAACCACTCACCCATCATCACCCTACCATCCCTCTCCTGCCACGACTAATGAACTTCAACGATGTTCGAGTGAGTTATATCGATGATAATCCGGTTGTGGTGCATCAGATCGGGCGATAAATTTATTTTTCTAGCCAGCAGCAGCAACGGCCGGTTCGATTTTTGCCCGAAAGGATAAATTGAGTTTGCCTCACCAGAGGTAGGAAGGATCTGTTGGCTTTGATTATGCTAATGAATTGTTAATGCCTCGGCCTTTAACGCGGCTATGCCTCTGGCGATATTGGAGGACTAAAAACTAACTAATAGGATTTTTATCATAACGATAATTCGATCGATAGCGATTGTCAACTTAAATCTGACTGTAAACCAGTAGAATGAAAACAAAAACGCATTGTACACTCTATACTTAAAAGTCGTAGTACACACAAACGGCATAACAAACTTGGTTCATGTTTGAATTTCTTCATTGAAACGGTAAGTTTAACTTTCAAACGTCCCTCAAACATACTTCAGGTATTAAAAAATAAAAAGGTTAATGAATTAATGAATCTACATTTCATCTACGGTTTGATTTGATTGTTTATCAATCTAAATAAACAAAATTTCATTTATTTCATAACTATTTCTGCAAATAGAAATCTTACGTGACGAATGATATTCCATGTCCCGAAAACGTCTTGAAACACCATTCCCAGATTTATGTCCATCGAAAGAAAGGACCGATCAACGGGAAATCAGCTGATGCTACTTCATAAACCTCGTTGAGTAATGATTGTTTTCCAGCGTGGGTAAAATTAGTCTGATCAAAATATTCAACCCATTTTTCCATTGGACATTAAAAAAAAAGTTGGACGTAAAATTTTCCCTCCTAATGTAACCAAGTGTATCGTATTTCCAAACCTTTCCCCAGGGAGGAAGAGCGACGAAAGAATGTTTTCATTTCTTCTAATGAATGACTTGTGCGTTTAAGTGTTTGGAAAGAGTTGTTGAAATACCGCTTCGCTTCAAATTATTTAATGATTAGCTGGCGTTGTTTGGAAGGAATAAAGTGAGGAAAAACACATGATTGCCCGCTCGGATGACGCAAATCCACCTGTCTGTCCTGCATAGCACCACCATCTAGTGGAAATAATTGCTAATCGCTTTGAGACAACATCGCCATCGAGCAGGAATACAACAATTTTCCCACCGGGAATTCACACATGGACAGACCACCAGTGGAAGGGTTGCCACGCACACGTTACCTACGCAGAACGAATTGGAAATGACTTTTTTTGTCCCAAAGAATGATTCCCAAGGGCATTTTCCTAGTTTTCCAACACAACATGTCCACCAGTCGACATGATATTACTTAATCGCAGCTATTTCTCGTTCCTTTGATCTGCTCGCCTTCGAACACACAACGCAACGAGAGTCTTTTGGAATTCGATTTTCTACTTGCTTTTTGAAGTTGGAGCTTGATAAATGCTCGACGTATAACGGCATTCAACCATAGAACAGTATGGAGTTGAAAGCAAGCATCTAAAAATACGTTGTATCGTTTTCTTTGATTATTTTGCAAGCTTTGCTTCGCCACGCAATGTATTCTTCTTTGCGGTGATTGACGGCGCAAAATGCAGTCAGAATTTTCCTCCAACCGGAAGACGCTGCTGAGATGATACTATGCACGATTAACAATAAGATAGATGCAGGTGCCTTCGGGTTGTAGAAAAATGCAATGGCCGCTGATTGATGCTGTGAGAAACGGTATTTGCTTTGTTAACGATTCACACGCAAAATACCGCAATATGATATTGGCTTATTCTTTCAAGATTTTCATCAACTAGAATGACTTTTTATAATGTTTAAAAAAAACAGACATAAAAAAATAAATCAATTAACTATCAATTTTAAAATTTGATTCCCCGGAAGCGACGTTTTCGAGTCGACATGTCATGCACTATTAGTAATTGAATTCAGCAGCCATAAAACGGATGCGATACTTCACTTAAGTCCGGCGAGAAGAGAGGAGATGAAATAGTCGCTATTCTAGTTGCTAAATAGTTGTCAAAAAGCTATGTGTAAGCAATTAGGTGTAATTAAAATTGCTCGAGCTTATTGTGTTATCGATCGTATATCATATTAACGATCGGTCATGAAATTCGTTCGGGATACCTTTTTGGACGATCGTCTTTTTGCTATACGATCGATTAGCTTTGACGACTTCGTTCCCAATAAGCCCTTTAGTTTCCCGTTAATCTTTGTCTTTCCATTTCTTGAAACAGCATCCTGTAACGACGGCCAGTGAACAAACCACGGAAACGATGCTTCAAGTATAATGAGGAAATTCTAGCGGCCAGCAGCTTTTTTAGCATTTCTTATTGTAACGAATGTTGCTCTGCGCTTAATTTGTTCTCAAATATTTGCAAACAAACGTAAAAATACTCCATCTAAAGAAAGCCGTAATAGGAGAGTTGATCTATGATTGATGGATCGTAATTTATTATTAATTTTAAAACGCTCACCGTAAAAAGAAGCCTGGTGCATACTAAAGTGTATAAAATTGATCAAGTGTAAAACAAACAGAATACAAATGGCCCAAGCCTTACAAATTAAATAAAACCCATGCACCTACAATGGACATCCGTTACATGGAATAAGGAAACGGGGCGATCCTCGTGAATGCTTCCTTAAGATTATCTAGTGAGGAAGGTAGGGGTTTCGTCAGAGAGATAAGCCGGGCTAAATTAATAAATGTTCACTTTTCATATTCGGTTTTCCACGAGCTGATCCCTTGGTGATCTATTTCTTGTCCTTTTCCTAGGAGTTCTATGTTCGAGATGGAACGCAGCTTTTATTTGTTTCCTTGCTGCCAGTGTAACCGATCTCTTGTTTCGGTGCGTCTCGTTTGCAAACGCAAAACAATTAAAAACAATAACATTTTAATTTATGACGTTATTACATTTTGCTCTTCCGAACCCGGAATTCTGACGGTTGCATGTAGTCTCTCACTTTGCGGTGCTGTATTCTTCTCCTACAGATCCCAAGTAACGAAAGAACGATCATCATCGCAGATTTAAAAGCAAAAAATGTTTCAAGACAGACACTTTTTCTTCAACTTCGGCTCTGGGAATAACATGGAAGAAATAGTGCAACTAAACCATTGAATAATTGAATAAAGATGTCCCTTTTCTCCACGGAACCGCGAAAAAGGAGAGCAAATGCCTCTGAAACTGATCTGAGTAATAAAATCGTACAGATCAACATGCTTGATGCGCAGCTACCAAAAACGAAACTCCGTGAGCCATCCACGTTCAGAGGAAATAAAAACTGGATTGACCCACACGGAAAAGGTCACCAAGGTTTACGCCCGGCCCTGGTCCAGATTATCTTCATGGTGCATTGGAGTGGCGTGGTTGCCCCAGGGATAATGATTTATGGCCCAGGCGGGGTTTCGGTGGTTCGCGGTTAAGGCGAAAGGTTGGAGAACACCGCCGATGTGAGTTGTATATTCCAAAGATTTTTTTTCTACTTCAGAACCAAAAATTTCGTTTAAGAAGAATTCCTAACCCTGCTGGTGGTACGTACGGTTCAAAGAACAATAAAAAAGGAATGCATGGAAACAAAACACAACAACAGAATACTCAAAGTAAGCTCAGGAAAGATAAAAGATTGTATCCTGGGGATACAGTATTTAAACCCATAAATACAAACACTCAAACCAACAGCCAGCCACTAACCTTAACTAACTATCACTGGTATACTTGTGTGGGTTTCGAAAGTTATTTGCAGAATATAAGTTGGGTTATTGTTTAACGAAGGAAAGAAGTTAAACGCACCCCCAACTACTAAATAAATGCCCAAATCCTTTACATCCCTTTTTCCTTGAGAAGATTCATGGATATTTTATCGTATGGAGGGTTTTTTTAGCATTGATTGTAGTTCGTCGAAACGGTTGCGGATTGAACTTTCATTACATAGAATAAGAATTGCTGGACATGGAAACATTGCAAATAAACATCATTCAGTTGTAAAAAACCGGTAAAATAGCCGTTGAACGGATTTTAAATAATTCTACTTCGTTGCTCTTCCCAAATTTATAAAGAACGTTTTCTGATTACTGTCGAAGATTTTCTAACTTTTTTTTCTTAATACATACAAACTGAAACACCGTGTCTATAAAATGTATTTTCTAAACAAGAGACATGAGCCAAGTTGCGTTGACAGACGAGTGCAAAATTCCTGTCGTCTCAATACGATTAGTTCTGGACCAGAAATGACACATCGGTGTAAGAAATGAAAATTTTCTTTCTACTGGACATCCAATTTTGCTGTTTTACGAAACCATGATGAAAAACAAAAACGACACATTATGAATTCAATTCATTGCATATCGATCGATCCGATGGGACTTATAGGGAGTATGGGAATAGATCTGACATTCATCCAGCAACTGACCAGCACATAAGAATAGACAATTGACGTACTTTCCTTTTCAATAACCACATCACGTGGCCTGAGAAAAAGAAATATGTGTGCAAGAGAGGACAGACTTGAAATATCCTATTCCAGCACGTGGTTAATGCGCCCCTGGTGTACAAGAATAACTTCAGAGTGCAGTTGAATCAAGAAACGTGAGAATGTCTTCCATCGCTGCACGCTTTCCACCACCCTGAACTCGTAAAGAAAACAATAAAAACATTACCTTCATTCCAATTCCGAACAGTGAACACACGCCGAAGAAAACAGAAGAGTAACAAAGATTGGAAAATCCATGCAACGCAGAGGCTGACAGAAGGAGACTGGTCAAATATACCTGAGCCACGTATTCCTCGATTTTTATTTACTTTTTGTCAACACATGTATGCACCGTGCACAGAAGATTGTTCCTCTTACACACGCCTCACGGTCCAATTTGCTATCGCATGTTTGGTTTACTGGTTCTGGCCTAAACAAAGATAAAATCATATCTGATCGCGCAGGTCCTGATCCGATCTTCCAAATAACTGTCATAACTATTTGTTTCAACTGGCTTTTAGACGAATTTCTCTGTAGACCTAAACCAATAAAACGAAATTCCCAATCGTCTTAGCTACGTTTTCAGAAGTAGATCATCGTTACAAAGTTAGATGTATGGATGATACACGTATCAACTAGAAAATTTATATCAGAAAACACCGGAGTTCCATATCGTGGACATATGTTCGAACTTCATTAACCATTTGGGAAAACAATATTTAAAATAGTATACAGCAACTAAACACAACAACCCTCTACAGTTGAGTTTTATGAGACTTTTTGAAATCATTCTTCCAACGAAAACACGTTGTGGTATGGCCTCGCACCATCGTACATCATGGCAAGTTAATGGAGAACTCCCCGTGGAAATTTCGTGGAATATGATGGATTCGTGGGTACAGTATACTATTCTAACGTCAGAACAATGTTTCAAACTTAATGGAAAGGTTTCGGCACAAAAACTACTCTTCTGTAGCGGTAGCCGACAATAAGCAGTTATGACATACGGTCGATCATCCCAAAATTGGTCCCCCCGCGGTTTCTAACCCTTCGACAGTTCGTCGCTGGCGATGACTCCAGATATGTGCAGACTAAACCAAATACGAAAAAAGTAATATCTTTCTCCTCAGGATATCCAAAATCAACACATTAAGACTGGGGGCTCGGCACGCCTGTCCGGCATGTTGGTTTTGTTTTTTTTTTCTGGTTATAATAGCCCCAAGACGGCTTCCAAAATATGCTACCAGAGACAGAACGATGGTAAGTGTGGCAAAAGAGTTTCGATTGTTGTCGACAAGTTGTCTATCGACCATGTCAATCTTGAGGGGATGTAGAGGAGACGGATTGGGTATCCGTGGAAGGTTCTCCATCAGTGATGCTTATCCTCCTCCAATAAGAAGTCGTGATGTATTGGAAACGGATTTTCCCTTTCGTTTCCACCGTCATGTTTGGAAGGAAGGTTCGCGTGGGCACAATTGTGTGTGACGTTAGTGTGCCACACTAAACTGACACATTTGTTACGATAATCCGAGACCGAGAATGCGCCGCAGTGATGGAATCTATACCTAGGATCTATACCGTGAAGGAGAGTGCGGTAGGAATTTACGGTTATTTGTACAACACCACAGGTCTTCCTCTTCCAAGAAAAAAACGTCTTAAAGTCTGCCTTTTCGAGGATGATGTGAAGCTTGTCGCACACCACCACCTATGAGGGCTTAATCAACGACTGCAGAAAAATAGAAGCGTATGGCAACAATACCACGTAATGGGAAGGGATCCGTATGTATATCCGCTTCAACAATCCTTCCGATGTCAGAAAAATGACTGACTTTTCTGGGGGGGCCAGAAAAAGAAACAGCAATAAGCTTTGATCCATCTTCCGGCTATAAATGGTTATAAAATGTGATGAGTTATTACACCACAATCACATCTTGAGAGTTGTTATACGTTGTCATTGTTCTTAGTCTTGTTTTCATCGAAATTAAATCGAATGCTGACCAAACTTTAGTAAACAATACGCCTTAGAAACGGGCATCTTCTTTTTTTTCATTCTTTTCCAATATGAATCTCGTAGCAAGTTCTTTTTATTGAAAGCATGGCCTACCACTCAGGAAAGTCATTTTGCGTTTCACAGACATATCCATCACAATTAACAGTTCTTTTGCTGAATTACAGGATCGTCTCTAGAAGCAGAGTGTCTCGGACGCTGATCATAAACTCTAACCACGTACTTCAAGTACACGGATAAAAGATATGTGTTTCAATAAGTGGCGATACACTCTACAATAAAATCTTTATAATAGGTCATATAAATGCTCCGCACTGCGGCGCTGAATACGGCGAAAGATCGACGTCGTCCTTGTTATAAATAGTCCACAACACGACAGAGGCACACACGCATTTGAGATCTTTTTTCTTCTCTGATCGTCGCTCATTGCAGTCGAGTTTTGACCAAAAAGGGTTTATTGTGCCCAGTTTTCCTTCGCTAATGGTATGGTCAGACCACATTTCTCGGCCATTAACGATGACTAAAACAAGCAAGTGTCCCGGTCAAGTCCCATCGGATCGATCGATATGCAATGAATTGAATTCATAATGTGTCGTTTTTGTCTTTCATCATGGTTTCGTAAAACAACAAAATTCGGCAACAGTACCTAAACAGGGTTGCCGGTTGTGAGTTGTAGGACTTGCTCGAAACTCTTGGGAACAGAATAGAATACAAAATAAACTTTGTTGCGAAAAAAATTGGCGCAAATCAGCAGGAACAGCATCAGGGAATTGTATGTCTCCTGCGCTCATTTATGAAAGCCCCAAGAAACAGCTCTCCAACATCTAAAGATGCTTCATTTAACATAAAGAGGAGAGAAAACCATTATGAACGCACCACAAAGGGATGATAATGGAAAGACGGTGGCAACACACAGCCGTTGTGAACGCATTCTTAATTATTCCTGCCACAAACCATTCGCACCGACATGGAATATTCGCAATCGGTACAAACGATCGTTCCGAAGGTCCTCGCTATGGTTGACATCTCGACAATTTGACAGTTCTTCTGTCGTCGCGCCGACATTGGTCAGCATACATTGATTTTTATTTCCAGCATCTATCCTTTGGAGCACTCAAAGAACGTATCGAGACGGGTTTGGGATGAAGGTGGCGATTTGTATGTTTGGAATTTAATTGGGACTGTTCATGGTTTGAATTCGTCAGATTTGTCACTTTTCTTTCGACACTTTTTCTCGTTTTACTAAAAAATTTTCCACGGTTCAAAAGATGGCAAAAGTTTTTATATTGTTTTTCGAAGTCAACCGTCCAATATAACTTTTCCTTTTCCTTATTTTATCATTTCAAAATGACTGGATACTGTACGCTCGTTATCGGAAATTTCTTTCGAACGTACGCCCAACCATTCCACACCACAGTCTGGGTATTCTCGCGAGTGTGAGCGAGCTAGAGAGAGCAAAAGATGTAGCCACGAAGTCAATTGACGACATCATCCCATGCTTCGGTTTTCTTCCACTTTGGCTCCACGATGCCCACGGAATTCCGGAATGTCAAAAATGGCTGTTGTGTGGACGCGCAAATTAAAATTCATACTACGAATTGCTGCGGACATTTTACGAATACAATTCTGATGGTCCTACGACGAGTCAAGTTATGTCACGTGAGGGGAAGTGGGAGTGTGGTGGTAATGCGCAATTAATGGAAGAGGAAGCATCAAACGGAAGGGATGTTCAATTTTTATTGCTTTTCTGACAGTTCAAAGATGCGATAGTGACCACATTGCTGGCATAATCGATTGAAGCTAGATTTTTTGGCTTTTAACCGTAACGTAAAAGAAAATAATATGACACGCTCTGATCATTGGATTTGAGTGTGTGAGATAAGATTTGCTTATCACAGCAGAAGGCGAGGGAAATTGGTACTTGCATGGGAGCATGGTTTGATTTTTTGAGCATTAAAATTGTTTAATCTTCTTCCCAAAATTTATTCCCATCGTCCTAAACCTTACTTAGAACTGTTTGGGTGGCGTGAATATGTTGCTCATGCCTTTCAGGCGCCTTGAAATAAAACACCAGCCTTATCTTACGGGCCAGAGTTCACAAGCTACTGCTTTGATTCGTGATATTTCGAGTGGCACTTGTTGTGTCAACCAACATATTAACGTAAAAATAAAAAGTCCAAACTGTTGAGGTGTTGGATAAAGTAATGAAAAAACAAGTTGATCATACGTTCGATAAGTTCGTGCAAATAACGTAAACATATCCTTCTGCGTTATAGAATGAAAAGTGAGCAAGACGCAAAGGGGTATACTCAAGATATTTAATGTATCCAAATCAACAAAAACATAGTCCATGGTAATAGTGTAACCAAATCAAGACACGGTAATTGGGCGAAGAGAAATTTCAAAACTTTCGTGGGCGTAATGAAATAAACAGTTATGAAAAGGGACAATTTCTTCCGGTATGCCAAGGAATGTGTATGCGTGTGTTCCCATGGGTACAGTGGTAGAAAAGGATGTTGTTGAAATATCATAAAACAAATTTTCGACGATTTTGTGGTGACAATATGTACCTATCGTGACTTCAAAAAAGAACTAAGGATTCAATAAGGGCAAAAAGGTAACAAACACATGAAGTTAACCAGATGGACAGGAAGTGGAGAAAGGTGATTTGGTTACCGGTCCTTCGGTAAAAATAGAGGAAAAAAGGACACATTATTTGCCTCAAAACCCAGCTCATACGGAAGGGGTATCAGTGACGCAGTGATAATCATCGGAATCGCCTTCAGGTCCATGAGGACACACTAGAAACGAAAACGTAGGTTATGAAGCTACGGAGAGACGATTAGGTCAACATTGTACCTGCCCTGCTATGGGTTCTTTCTGTTTGATTGGGTTTGGGGGATTGAGTGTAACCAAAACTTTCCAGGGTCTTGGTGTGTGAAGTGGAAAAAAGGAAACTCGTAACCTGGGCATGATAAACTTCAGGTAAGCGGAAACCGGAGATGGCAATGGAGTGGAAAGGAAGGCGTTGGGACACACATTGATGAAAAGTCCTTTAATTGATTTATCACACACGTAGCCCAAAAAAAGGATACGGGTTTACCTGTTCTACCACATTGCTTCCTAAACCTTTCTCCTCCTTCTGACAGCCCCCGTTTTACCACTCCCCAGGATCTACAAGCCGGATAGATAAGAAAGGAAAATGTGAGAGTTTCCTAAAAAGAAGATTAGAGGATTTTTGTCCCGGTTTGATTGAAGCCGATTGATAGAGAAACCCACGCCGATCGAGTTGATACACCTCCTGGTAGTTTCTCGATATTTTTCAAGCCATTATCTTTCCATCGAATGTTTTGTTGG
Source organism: Anopheles ziemanni (assembly GCF_943734765.1). Lineage (NCBI taxonomy): Eukaryota > Metazoa > Arthropoda > Insecta > Diptera > Culicidae > Anopheles > Anopheles ziemanni. Next base: position 60,292 of record NW_026690030.1, on the reverse strand, counting down.
GTTTAGATTTTTTTTCGTTTACTGTCACCTTACTTTTTTCATAAACCTTTCTTCGTCTGTTATCCCCAATGACACCTATGCACCGGGAAGAAGGAATCGAAAAACAGTTCGGTTCGGTTCGGTCGAAAAAAGCCTCGTCCAGTGCGTTACGATATGCATTGAAGGACGCAAGTAAGGGAAAAACTCTCGCAAAGAAGAGGATAGGTGACGGTAGGAATAGATCCATTAGGAAAATATCCTGGTTTAGACCTAATGAATAGAACTGGATCCAAGGATCAACGGGGGAACGGAGATGAGATGCAAGAGGAAGCGCGTGCTAAAGAGTGATATCTTATTAGCATGCAGAAAAGGATCATGATTAGCATCTAACAAACACGTCATCTTCAATACACATAACCAAAACCAACATTTGAACCAATAGCGAAAGAGGTAGTGACTCAGGCCTTTTTTCGGATGTTGCCTTTTTTTACACAGCCGACAATTTGCTTTCGTTGAAATGGGTTATGTCCTAGCTTTATTCTTTGCCGAAATAATATAATTCTTTTGTTGTGTTATTTCTTAAATTATATATGAATACAATTTACTGACAAGATACCATCCGCTACTAAACAATTACTAGGCAAATTCATTGGTAACCGTGGAATTGTATGAATTGCTTTTCTCATGCAGGAAAATAACTTTATGCGTATGTTAGCAAAAAAGTGAGTGTCAAAGCAAACGTGTCATGATCGGAATGATGCCGAACGCAAATGTGTCTGAGCCTTTTGCTCTACACCAGGGATGTCAAACATGCGGCCCGCGGGCCACATGCGGCCCGCAAGAACATTGGGTGCGGCCCGCGACCCCTTTGAAACATTACATCGAAAGTTTGGATCCTTGAGTATTGGCTTATAGCAAATACCAATATATTTAATGTAAATTTTTTCACGATCTGCGAATTGCAAGAGAACTGAACGAATGTCAATTTAAACAATTTCAATATGAAAGTGATATGCAACTTTGCAGCAAAGGTTTTACACAGATTTTTCTAGACAAGTGGATAAATAGTGTTTATAGAAAACAAACGTGATGAACTACAAGACCATTCCATACAAAATAACAAATGCGGAGCAATAAGTTAGCTATTGTAATTGTATACCTTTACTTTTCTAAAATCATTAACAAAATACACAATAGTGTTGAACTGCAACATATATTTCAATAAACTTGATTTGAATTCGTTAAAATTTGGAAAACGATTGAGCAACAAACCCGCTCTTTTACTCAAAATTTGTCAATTTTATAAGAAGTAATATAATACGAAAAAATGTGAAAATGTAAAACATGATTGACTGTTAAGATAAAACCACATTGATAAGAACATATTTTCATCACTCCAATCAATTATATGGTTTGGCCCGCGAGCCTATTTTGGGAGAAAATGCGGCCCGCGAACCTATTTTGGGAGGAAATGCGGCCCGCGAACCTATTTTGGGAGGAAATGCGGCCCGCAAGGTGAAACGAGTTTGACATCACTGCTCTACACCATCTTTCCTCCATTAAGCAAAGAAAGCATCTTATAACATCCTAGCCCATCCACACCAAGCTAATGGAAGAAGTTGAAATCATTTCCTTGTTCTAGCATGTTTTTGATTTCTACAATACTGAGAAATCGTTTCACTCTTTCAGCACGCGCCCTGGAAACGTCAAACACTCGTCTCCAAAACATGGGGTCGTGAGCTGTCAGAATACCGTTTCTTGACTGAAGAAGTTTATACGATAGGATCCTGATTATGTTTGTTGTAGCGAAGCACTACGCAGCATAGCTAAGTGCCAGTCGCAGTTCTTCAGGTTGACTACTAACCTTAGTTTAAAGACGAAGGTTTGAACCTCGCTGTAACTTTAAAATCTAGGTTAGAGTCTCCAACAACCAACAATCTAACCTACAAGCCAATGGATTGACCATTTTCGAGTGTGACTATAGTTCACAAACAATAGCGTTCACGCCCCGTGCGCCGCTGTTCTAAAGACGAGTTTTTAAAACCATCCAGCACATAAACTCGAACATCCAGCACAACCTCGAATGAATGGAAAAACTCTTACCTAGTAATCTCTGGACTTCGATCTCGTTGAGGTACAGATTAAGATGAGCCTGACCAGATGCCACCAGCAGGGACAGCAATAATCCAACATAAACACATAAATTTGTCATTCTGGCGTGGGGGTTTAAACTCTTTCTTCTTGCTGCCCACCCAATTGCTACCTCAGTTGTCTTCGTCGGCTGCAAACTATTCAACTTCTTTCCTTTCCGTTTTGGCTTTTGTTGAGGTTTTTCTCCGGTATTTTATCCTCTGCTAGCCTTTACTTCCCTTTCCATTCGCGATATGCTTTGTTTTCGGTTCCCGAATTGCTTTTGGTTATTCTTGGTTTCACTTGGTTTTCTTGCTTCGTTTCTTCACTGCCTTCTTTTTACACACTACCTCTACGTTGTATTGCACACTTAACACTTCATCACACTGTGTATTTTTTAACTCTGGAAGATATGACGAATGCCTTACACGTAATACCTAAGAACGGAAAGGAAACTGCCAGACTCAACAAATCAATTAACCGAAGGAAATACACAACACTGGAGGCAATGCAGATTGACGGCGGACGTTTTTCTGATTTCTGACTTCAACTTGAACCACGACGAACTGGACTAATTTGGATCTTCCTGGTAGGAAGGTTACATACTGCACTTCACCAACATCCGTCCAGAATCTTTTCTGGGAATTGATACAACACTTCTATACTTAATTTATCAACACGTTATTCTTGAAATGCAAACAACGCTTCTTCGTTTTGATTTCACTTTGGCACTTTCCACACATTTCCACTTCATAATTGCTGCTATGATTCCACACAAATTTGATTATATCTATCCGTGTTGAAAACACAATCGAATAACCAATGATTTTCTCTCAATTTCTTCCACGAGAAACTGCAAATCTGCAGCAGATGATTGCAGGTTGTGAGTTGCGCTCGACCAGAACAAGATGCACTTCATAAACGGCCAGCTGCGAAAACACAACACTTCGCGACGAAGCAGATCAAAACAAGTTGCACTACGTGCACCACGACGAAATACAAACTCACTTACACGACGGACGAGAGTAAACTGATCGGTGCATGTGCGTTCAATATCGCGGGAGCCGTCAGGGAAAGAGATGGAAAATGTCTCGTGTCGCATTTTCGAAAATACGGGCTTCGGGCGATGTTTTCGCATGCCGGCCTGCTTGCTTGGTTTGTTTTCTATGTTTTATCTATGCTGTCAGTTGGTGTGGCGCGGGAAGAGAGCATGCACATGGAAACTGGATGATTGGATTTTAGGAGGCATGTCTACGTAACATTAACGAAATATAAACCGGAATGTTTGAAAAGTGAAGATGACATGCTTTTGATAATTGCGTTTTAAATTTTGATCCCGCAAATACTCGTATGATAGATGCTTGGTCATCTATCGTGTTTTTTATTCCCATAAAGTGATAGATTTGCTAATCGCATTGATTAAATAATATTGATTTGTTGTTCTCATGGTTTTATTTCTATGAATTGATTATTGTTAGGATATAATTAAATAAATAACACTAATTTTTTTTATTAATTTTAACGTTCCACTTATAAATTATTCTATGTACGCAACTAAATTCATCCTACAGTTTTAGGGCAATTAGTAGTGAATTGTAGAACACTAATAATAATATATAATAATCTAAATGTATCTAGTTTAAACTGTCAAATGTTAAATCGATAGTTACACATTGGAATTTAGAATTGGATAAAAGAAATGAAATATTTTTAGACTCAAAGTAAATGCCATAGGTAACTAATATTAAAATTTATCAGGATGTGGCAATCTGAAGGTGAGATATCTAAGCATACATTTTTGAGCAGCGTCGATGTTAGTTGCAGCCAAACATTAAAGATTGGTAATCTTTTTAGTTGATGTGAAAATACTACTCTTTATAAAAACTACATCAAATTCCGCTCAAATCAATGACATTCTATTAGCTATTGCTATTTAAATGACAAATGACACCGGATACCAGGTGGGTTAATAGTTGAGTAGAAACAAAGTTGCTTCGCATGCATTTCATGTTCAAGGAAAAATGTTATATGATTGTAGTTCGAGGCCTCCATACCATGAACATGCTATTGGATGCAACACATGGTTTTTTTATTTCTTATAAAGCCCACACTAGTGAAAGTGTTTTGTTGGAATTTTTAGTCTTGAGAGAATTTAATGAGAGAGCACCACTAAAAGGGAGTAATAAATTTCATCCATCGCTGTTTTATTTATATCATCCTTCAAGAAATCCAGGCAATGCTAGGAAAGGTTGTGTGGTGATGCTTTCTGCCATCATTTTCACGTGTGGAAAAGCTCACGAAACGTTCCCACTACCATAAGACTCGATATTTGGCTAAAAGCTTTTCCTCCCTTTATCGCTCACGTTGTGCACAATTTGTTGTTGTGCCTGCGTAACAAATGGACACCCATTACTGCCGAACAAAGCTCGATTTTCCTCCATTTACTCCACTGCCGCTTTTCGGTCGCAGACATCAAATTCTCAGCTCCTCTTGAACACTTACAATTTTTCTCATCGAAGAAGCGGCGAGTCAAGTTTGCGCAAAGTTATCTTAGCATATTTGGTGCCCTCCCTGTCTGCCAGCAGCACCTAGCCTCGTTTGCGTTCTGTATTTTTATTTTTTGCCTCCATGACAGAATCCAAATTTTCCAATCTCTAATCTCTTATCTTAATTAATGACTATCACTTTGGTTTTCTAATTTAATTCACTTTCACTACATGTTTTACGTGTATTCTCCCGACCAGTGGCCCACCAACATCGCGCAAAACATAATCATGAATTTGATGATTGAAATACCCGGTGGCCGGCTGTCGGAAGCGAACAGTGCGTGCTTCCCACAAATGAAAGTGAGAAGTTTTTCCTTATAGTTTTTTTTAGTCATCTTCGTACTCTTAGCCTCTCAAGGATAGTCTGAGATAGAAGAACATTGCTTCGATGGACTGGCTGGCTTCATGGTGGTGGTAATTTTGAATGAGGATATGGCTGCGTGTTGAGTGCATTCCACGATATGGACCTTTTTTCTTGGTGTGGAAAATTACGATTACCGAGCATTAACAGTTTCGTGACTTCCTGGAGAAGTCGGAGAGGATCCATAGAGATGTCAATCAAAACCATGGGCATGCGCTTAAGCCCAAAAACTTGGTCAAGGTGAACGCTTTCTTTACTCGAGGAAAAAGAGAGACATTAAATGTGTGTTGTTTTCAGGGGGTTCGTATTTTCCACGAGATATTTTTCCATGCTGGAACGCTGGCCATCAATAAGGTTTGACTTTGACAACGATCAAAATGGCTGTTGGAGTTCTTTTCATGCTGGTTTCTCGCTTGAACTTTTTCTGTCTCTTAAAGAAAATGTCCTCGAGGAACGCACGAGCAACGAACGTCGAACACCGGAAGAGTCAGAATCGAGAGCAAAATTTAGGGAAAGCAATGAAAAACAAGACAAAAAACCTAAAGTTAACCATAATAAGGCAATGTGTGTTGTTACCACCGGTTCATTAAAATTTCAAATATTTGTTAAACGCTGTGGCGCATCGGCTGCGAACCCCACACTTTCAACTGCCATACACGATCTTGTTCCGGTATTTCTTTCGTTATGGGGTTTTCTCCACAAGTTTTGATTTTGTATCCTCTTTAGAAACCGGAGGCGAAAGTAATGCGTGGATTGTGCCACGAATTCAATCAAATGTTTAAGTCAAGGTCGAGAATCAATAAATTAATCGAGAATTAATATGAAAAGGTTTAAAAAACTTGTACCATAAAAATTTATAATATATTATCTTGTACCACTTTTTATATAATTACTATTAAGGACACGGTAAACGAAGCGTAATCGCTGGTTTCTCGTGTATCGTCGATATTGAGACCTAGCGTCATCTTTGCTTTGTTTATGTTTTGCAATTTGGTAAAAATGGCTACATTTCTTGAAGCTACTGCTATTATTTTGTTGTTAATTGTTAAAAATACAAAAACTACTATAAATAATTACGGATGAATGAATTATTGATTCGTTTGTTTACGTTCTGACAAGATTACGCATGCGATTAAAGGTTAGGTGAGCCAAATTTTTTTTTTCAGATTGACCAGCAGAATAACACGATTACGCTAGCGATTACGCTTCGTTTCCCGTCTCCTTTATAAAGGTTAATAATCCATGCAACAGGGTATTACTTTGAAAACATTAAATCATGGTTTAAGGTATCCGGCCCGCGCATTCGGTTTCCTTCCGGCCCTTTTTAGTAATTGTATGCCGAGCCCTGGTTTAAATCGACTGAAACGGTAAAGTAGAACGACAAAGTGGTAGTCATGATGAAAAGGATACAGCGGTCGTGAAAAGTGAAAAGAAACCAAAAATAAAAAATAAAACTCCGACGAGAGCGTAGGTCAATGATCACCCCGTGGACTGCAGCTGTGATGTCCTGGAACATTGACGTATGCAAACGCGTTTATTTTTTACGATCCCGACTTTTCTGGATGATGAGCAGTAAAAACTATGCGGCAGCAACTATGAAAAGAGAAGAATCTTCTTTCACTTAAAATATTTTTATCAAACACATAACATTCTTTGATTTCATTACCGACGCTTCTTTTATAGATTTCGACGCTACAAGTGTACCTCAATTATATTCGATTGCATTTTTATTTTCTAGCTTTTCGCACATAACTTCAGATGGTGTAATGATTAAAGATACTCAATTATTCCACAAAGGATTAAGTTTTACCTAGGAAAAGCTAGCTAGCACCTTCTCGTTCTAAAAATACATAGCCGAAATTGAATAGTCATAAATAAAGTGTCCATGTCTGAGAAGTAGCAAACGTGTGCCCACCAAGAAAATGATGAATCTCCCCAGCCACTCAACAAATAGCAACGATGTCCTCTCGGGTGCATTAAGCGTTTAGCTACCAGGATGGGAACGGAACCAACGAGGGAACGTAGGAGAAAAAGGGGGATCTGTGGACGGAACAAGGCGGAAAAATAAGGCCAAGTAGCACTTCAGGAGACAGGCCAAGCAAACAGTGGCATGAAATGTAAATCAAGGCACCGTGTGTGGTTTCATCAGAGGTGCATCCTTTCCGGTTTGATGGCGACACACTAGGATTTACATCTAGACAGAAAGTATACATTCTTCTTTCTTTCATGTTTTTCTTTCTTGAACAGCAGCAGCTCCAGCTTGTTTAGAGTGCATCCCCTGACGTACGCCGAGTTCGACAAAGTGCAAAGCCTCACGTGCAATAGAAGGAAAACGAAAATGTCGTTGCTGAATAGATTTCATTCGAAAACATCAAAACACATGTTTCCGTTTTATTATGTCTGGAGAAGACCGTCATGCCGGGTAAAAAGAACCGCGCTACTGGATTGACCTACTTTGCATACTAAGGGACATCTGATTAGAAGTGCTAGGTTCAAGAATGTCACATGAACATCATATGAAAATTTGTCTTGGAAACCCTTTCTAATTTGAATTCGTTCAGCAAGCGAGATAAATGCAAATATTTCTCAATCTGGGCAATTGTAAACATTTCGACAAAAACATTTAGAACTGAAAAAAATCCGTTTCCTCCTCGTGTTTTGTGAAGCAATTTTCTACATTCGTTGTGGGCATAAGGCAGAAGCGTTTAACTTCTGTTTTTGAGGAAAAGTTAAATAAACGTTTCCTAGCTCTCGATAACAATCGAATGAAATGAACTCGATCTCAAATCTCAATGGTTCTCTTGGGCTGTTAATTTGAGTCACAAATTGAGGAAAACCCCTCTGGGAAGAAGAATTTCTGGATTGGGGAAAGAAGAAATAAAACATTCACTTTCCACTCCATTCTCCGCTTCACTTGACCCCAAAATTCCCAATCAAACTCGTGATCGACTTAGCAAATTGGATTATCCGTCAAGCAAATCCTTCTTAAGTCACTTCCCACAAGGATTACTTCAACGGGGAAGAGTTTTCCGCCAATTTTGACCAAAGTTTGTATGTTTGAATGATTCCTTACAAGAAACCAGTTCCACCATCGAGTGATTGGGATTCGTTTTAATTGATTTACAGAACACCCTTTGCCTTCAGGCGAGACAAACTGAAAAACTTAAATTTCCTCCCCACTTGAAGAACTCGAGCCAAACAACAAAAGGATTTTTAGTTGTTTTTCCGGACTTTAGGACGATGATAGAATGTCCTTAAGTGTGTTACAAAATGGAATGTGACGTTTCTCCAAATTCTTCCGGGGTTTGTTATGACAACTTCATCGAAATCCGATTGTTATCGGTCCGAGCCGAAGGGATACTGTATTTACAAATTTTCACGGCCTCTTGAGACTAATTGGATCTGGAACACATTTCCTCCAGTGGATCCACCGTGGTTGTGATTGATAATCCAGCGTAAGGTCCTTTGTCATTTGTAGCGAATAGCCACAAAAGAATCAATGAACGCAATGTATTGATGCGGTGGCTTTACTTTTTTGTATTTATGTCTATGACGAGAATAATTTAGATTTCGATAAAAATCATATTGAACTAAAGACATTATTATTGTTTATACCTCACCGGACTAAATGTTATTATTGTTCATAAGGAAATAGTTGTTTTAACTAAGAAAACAAATTACTCATGACTTTCAGCCTTCTGTCCTCTCCTGGATTGCAAGCTCATATTCTATTTTTGCATCCGTCTACATAATGTCCTTCAATTTCTTCGACAAGTGAGATGCACTTCGGAGAATTTCAGGTTTTTTTTATCACACTTTCCAAACACGAATTGTGAGAGTGAAGATTACACAACTATTCAGTTGCAAGCCTCGAGCGAAAGACCTGCAGGCTCGTGCCATTGCCACAACGTATTAAGTGACAGAACATGACGCGGCGACTCGATGCCATCTGCCATCCGTTGGTTGAAGTATTCAAGGGTGATAGAAGGCGATTGAACACACATTGTATCAGGTTTCCTCTGGAGCAGTGAGTGCGTGCGAGAGCTGGAAACCAATTCGTTGCCATTGGCTTTCCGACTCCCTGTCAAACAAGTCAAATTGCATATGCTGTCCGACTAAGTACGACCGTGGGACTTTGTGCCGATTGTGAAGGTGTACTTTTTTCGTTACGCGTGAGAACAAAGCACTCGTGACCCCCTGAAAGATCAAGTTGGAGTTTTTGTCTAGATACAAGAATAAAGTGAATTTTAATGAAAAAAGTGCTTTGTGTCTGCGTATCTGTGCATAAGACAGCTTATTTATCCGAAGGAATGATGGATTACAAATGCTTCAAATAAACCTCTCAAATGGCAGATTTTACATACCAGTTGTCAGGCCTATTCAGGTCAGGTGTCATCCAAAAATTATCGAGGAGTGGAATGTAAAACGTTAACCAATCAGGTGATCCTTTATGACTTAATTTCAAAATATACTTATATAAAACAGAAGTTTCATTGATCATCCTCGTTTTCCTGTGTTAAGAATGGAAGCGACTAGAAACACTATCACCCGATCACCAATCCTCTCCCTTTTGATTGTTTGTGTGGAAAAGTTGCTATTATAACAGCCCGCATTCTGAGGGGAAAACAGGATAAACACATTAGTTTTGTGGGTCTATGTTTCACCAACATTCAGAGCAATGAGTCAGGGCCATGGGTGTCATTGGACACGGTCAGTCCTTTGACACGTGGGTATGTTTGGCTATGCCTGCCCCGTTCAGAGATGTCATGTATTTTTAATGCTTTTTATAGAGGGGTGAATTGAATTAGATTACTCCTTTTTACGATACCAACACCTGCCACCGGTTGGATGTGTTTAGTGTAATGCTAATGTTTATTTCCGTCCCTAAATATCTCCTTCAAAGTACGCGTGCCTTATCGATATTGGATGTGATGAAGGGATAGGTTTTAATTTGCTTCCGTAAGACACAGGATGCCCTTTGGCTCAAGCCGGTGAAACGAGGTATCAGTCGTCACATTCGATGTTATCTACGGTAAACTTCTACGGCTTTTACTGATGAGTGCTATTAACAATCAATCATTGATGAAATATGTTTGTACGGAGATAAGCAAAATACTGGTGTTGTTATCCACACTTAAACCATGAGGTTAGAGGGTTTGGTATGATAAAAAGAGATACCAAAAAGGAAGATAAGAATGCATTTTCGTTGAAAAACTAGTTTCGTAGAAAAAGGTTAGACGAGTGAATGGGACCTCAAAGTGGAACAAAACAAATGAGAGTCCTCTGATGTAAAAATAAGGTGAAACGTACAAATCATATTATCGGTTTGTTCAGTCAAGACAACGCCAGCGTATACATTGTGGACAACGCCATCGCATACATTGTGGACATCGCCAGAGCATACATTGTGAGTCAACATTCGATCATCGCGACGCGGCCCCCGGACCACAACATTATGCTGAGTTGCAGCTTCCCATAGCAACGCGGACCGCCCGCATTATGCTGAGTTGCAGATTCCCGCAGCGACGCGGACCACCTAGAATCAGAAAACCGTGAACCAACGATCCAGATCGCGAACCGATCATCAGTTGGTATCCAGCATCCGAACACGATAGTTGGGTATTAACCCGCACATATGTTGTAGGAAATAAAGTTTAAGTTTTTTTAAAACTCAAACACCCGCAGCAGTGCGTTAACTGGCGCCCGAATAGGGACCGCGCTATGTGAAATTAAGTACAAGTGAAAGTGAAAGTAACCACGCTAGAGTGATAGTTACCACCGAATCCCAAACTTAAAAAGACTTTCCTGATCGCCGAGTGCAGCCGTGTAAAATGGATCCCGAGTCACCTGTGCAGTTAGCAGCTCACACAGGACAAAAAGGAGCCATCCATTACACCGAGAAGGAAGTCATTCACAGCCGGTTTTCCAAAAACTAAACTACGCCCGCTAGAGGAGCAGTAAAACACAACGCCCGTCAGAGGAGCATCATAAATCATAAAACCATCGCCCGATACAGGATGCGTATGGTACTGTAAGTAACAAAAAAAACAGTAAGTAAAAATTGTGAAACAAACATAAAATTGTGAAACAAAAATCAAGTGATTACAAAAACGCGATTAACAAATATTAAGTAAAATTACCTAGTGAAGTGAAAAACGTGTTAAAACAAACAAAAAATCCTGGAGGATCTTATAAATTCATTACAATCTTTTTCCTTCAAAATGTCGAGACCAGACCTTGACCAAATTATTAACCGCATTGCCGCACTCGAAGCGTGCAATGTCGCCCCCGCTCAGATCGATTATTCCGATCCACCGCTTTATTTTACAAAGCCAGATGGAACAAGTGTAAATCCCGAAAGTTTTGAAAAAATCCCTGATTTGGTAAAGGATCTACCAAATTTCACTGGGGATCCCAGCGAACTGAATAGCTGGTTGAGTGACGTAGACAGCTTGGTAAAACTGTACCAAACTGAAAGTACAGACACACTTGAACGCCAAAACAAATACCATATGATCTGCAAATTCATTCGCAGAAAAATCCGCGGTGAAGCGAACGATTCACTCGTTGCTTCAAACGTAGGCATAAATTGGAACCTGATCAAAAAAACATTGGTCACGTATTACGGTGAAAAGAGAGATTTGGAAACATTAGACTTCCAACTTATGAGCGTGCAGCAGAAGAACCGCTCACTGGAAGTATACTACGACGAAGTAAATAGATTGCTCTCGCTTATAGCAAATCAAATAAACACTGACGAAAGATTCACACACCCCGAAGCCTCAAGAGCTTTAATCGAAATGTACAACAAAAAAGCAATCGATGCTTTCATGAGAGGACTAGATGGAGACGTTTATAAATTCATTAGAAATTATGAACCGACATCCCTTGCAGGAGCGTACAGCTACTGCATTTCATTTCAAAATATTGAGTGTAGAAAAATGCTAACCAAACCAAGGCCATTTATCCCACCAACGGCACCAAGGAATATGATTCCCTTACCGCCACCAACGCCCATAAGATATACAAATCCAAATCCGCCACCAAGGCCTTACCATCCCAAACCGTTCACGGGAAACAGAAATTTTAATAATTTCGCCCAAAAGAACAACCAACACTACCAACAAAAACCATTTAACAATTTTCAACGTCAACCGCTACCAGAGCCTATGGAAGTTGACCATTCCATCAGAACACAACAAGTGAACTATGGAAACCGCCCTAACTCAAACAACGTTCGACCCCCAAAACGTCCCAGGGTCAATAATATCCAAACACAGCCAGGACACTCAAATACGGTGAACCACATAACGGATGCCAATCTACCACAACAATTCGAAAACGGTAACCCCGCGAACAACACAATAGATAACAACACATTACAATCGTTCGAGAGATACCTCCGAACCATTGAAAAACAAGAAGGATGCAACTTCAGTGACACTGTCGAAGTCGCAGAACTTAATTTTTTAGACTAAACTCGGCGTTGCCTTATTTTCTTTTTTACGGTAACGCCTCGGAGCCATTAAAAATGCTCATTGATACCGGTTCTAATAAAAACTATATCCACCCGAAACATGCTAAAATTTCCCATAAAATCGATAAACCATTTTATGTATCTTCTGTAGCAGGAGACATAAAAATCGAAGCTTATTCACAAGCCCGTTTATTCCAACCATTTTCAGATAAAATGTTAAAATTTTACCATCTTGAAAACTTGAAATCATTCGATGCCATAATAGGGCACGATTCACTGAAAGAAATCAAAGCAGTTATTGACACAGCCAATGATGAATTAATCATTGACGGCACAAATGTAATACCCCTACAACAATATGAACTACAGGAAGTAAATAAAATAAACATCCGCGATAGTCATCTTAACCAAAACGAAAAAATACAGCTACATAACCTATTACAGGAATATCAGGATCTTTTCCAACCACCTGATTCTAAATTACCTTTTACCTCACAAGTAAAAGCTACCATAAGGACAAAAAATGAATCGCCAATCTACAGTAAAACTTATCCTTATCCCCAAGCACTTAAAGGTGAAGTTAACAGGCAAATTGAAAAACTACTAAATGATGGAATCATCAGACCTTCAAAATCCCCATACAATGCACCAGTGTGGATTGTTCCAAAAAAACTGGACGCTGCCAATGAAAAAAAATATAGACTTGTCATAGACTACAGAAAATTAAATACTCAAACAATAAGTGATAAATATCCTATTCCGGATTCATCTACTGTTTTAGCCAATTTAGGCTCAAATAAATTTTTCACTACCCTTGATTTAGCATCAGGATTTCATCAAGTACCCATGTCGGAGAACGACATCGAAAAAACTGCATTTTCGATAAACAATGGAAAATATGAATTCGTACGCATGCCCTTTGGATTAAAAAATGCACCTTCCATATTCCAACGCGTCATGGACGACACTTTGAGAGAACATATCGGAAAAATATGTCACGTTTACATCGATGACATTATCATTTTTAGTGAAACAGTTGAAGAACATCTGCAAAACTTGAAAATTGTCTTAGACACATTGCGAGCCGCAAATTTCAAAATACAGCCAGACAAATCCGAATTCTTAAAAACAGAAGTAGAATTCCTCGGATTCATTGTCTCAAGTGAAGGACTTAAGCCAAACATAAAAAAAGTTGAAGCCATAAAAAAATTCCCAGAACCACAGAACCTTAAAGAACTGAGAAGATTTTTAGGACTGTCAGGATATTACCGCAGGTTTATTAAAAACTATGCACACTTGGCAAAACCCATCACAAAACTCCTAAGAGGGGAGGATGGCCATCGCCAAATTTCAAAAAACGAATCAAAAAATGTTCCAATTAAATTTGATCAAAATGCAAAGAACGCATTCCAAACCTTGAAAGACATAATATCTTCTAATGATGTTTTAGTTTTTCCAGATTTCCAGAAGCCATTTGAACTGACAACAGATGCATCAGATAAAGCACTAGGAGCTGTGCTTTCACAAAAATGCCACGACGGAGATAGACCAATAACCTTCATTTCCCGAACTCTTTCCCAAACTGAGGAAAATTATGCAACAAACGAAAAGGAGATGCTTGCCATCGTGTGGGCACTACATACACTGAGAAATTTCATATACGGAGCGAAAATTAATATCCATACTGATCATCAACCATTAACATTTGCTTTATCACCGCAGAACAACAACGCAAAGCTGAAAAGATGGAAATCATTCATAGAGGAACACGATTACCAGTTATGCTACAAACCAGGAAGATCGAACGTCGTAGCCGACGCCCTTTCCAGAATACAAATTAACTCACTAACACCAACCCAGCACTCAGCTGATGAAGACGATAATTCATATATCCCTTCAACAGAAGCACCTATTAATGTTTTCCGCAACCAACTAATATTTAAAATCGGAACTAATTCCTCTTCCGAACTAATAAGCCCTTTCCCGAAATTTAAAAGGCATATTTTCATTGAACCAAATTTTACTACTGATTTTATCAAAGATAAATTCAAAAAAATTATTAATCCAAACGTAATTAATGGAATTCATACAGATGAACAAACAATGGGAATTATCCAAGAAGTCTATAAAAATCTTTACAATCCAAAAACAGTTAAAGCTAGATTTTCTCAAATACAAGTCGAAGATCTTTGCGACGTAGAAAAACAAATCGAAGAGATTAAAAATATCCATAATTTTGCACACAGAAACGCTAAGGAAAATTCATTGCAATTTATAAAAAAATTCTACTTCCCCGGAATGAGAAAAAGTATTCAAAATATTGTTAAAAATTGTGAGATATGCAAAACCGAAAAATATGATAGAAAACCACAAGTATTTATACCAGTAAAAACACCAATACCGACATATCCAGGAGAGATAATTCATATTGATATATTTGCATACAACGCAAACTTTTTATTTATCACGTCAATCGATAAATTTTCAAAGTATGTTAAAATTCGACCGATAAAATCGAAATCAATTGCTGACATAAAGGAAGTATTACTACAACTTTTATATGACTGGGACTTGCCAGCCCAAATTGTTATAGACAACGAATGTACTTTTGTATCGAATGTAATCGAACAATCAATATTAAATCTAGGAGTCAAAATCTTCAAAACTCCAGTTAATCGTTCAGAAACGAATGGTCAAGTAGAGAGATGTCATTCGACTATCAGAGAAATAGCGAGATGTACGAAAAAACTCAATCCAGAAATGAGTATCATAACATTAGTACAACAAGCCGTTTATAAATATAATCATACTATTCACTCATTTATAAAGGATACACCAAGAAATGTGTACGTAGGAGAACGATCAGATGATCCACAAAAAAGAGCAAGAATAAGAGAAGCTACAAATGAAAGAATACTCGAAATATTCAAAAAGAATGATGAAAAACTCAAAGATGAAAAATATAAAGACTATGAAGAAAATGAATACGTATATGAAAGGAAGAAAACAAATAATAAACGCGAAAGTCGTTTTAATATAATAAAAGTAAAGGAGAATTATCCAACTTATATAATCGATTCGAATAATCGAAAAATTCATAAAATGAATCTAAGAAAATAAGGAAGAAATATTAATACACTCTTTGAAATTCTTTTAACTATCGTTACAGAGTGATTACAACCCTGTTGATCAAGCTTATTGTAGCAGATATAAGCATATATGATCTAAGTAATAATCCCTTAGCTATAATACCAATAAGTAAAGCTAAAGTTCAAATCGGATATGTAAGGACGATACATCCAATCGATTTATCAAACATAGAAGAAGCAGTAGAAAAAACGTTAGAAGAAATTCCAAATGGAATCTATACAGCATCAATTGAAAGTTTGATTAATATAAAAGCTAGAACGCTACAGGAAACCTTTAGAAAGATTAGACCGTTTACAAACAGAGAAAAACGATGGGACACGATCGGAAAAGTTTGGAAATGGATCGCAGGAAATCCAGACGCCGACGACCTACACATTATTAATTCAACGATAAACTCCCTAATTGCTGAAAACAACAAACAAGTAGTTATCAACCAAGGTTTAAATGAACGACTCCAACAAATAACAGAAGTCGCCAACACGGTTATCAACATTGAAAATCAACGATACGAAACGCACCAGACAGAGATTCGTCAACTGATCCTGTTATCAAACATGAACATGCTACAAGAAAAATTAGAAGTAATTGAAGATGCCATCATACTCGCGAAACACGGGATTCCAAGCAGCAAGCTACTATCCCTAGATGATCTAAACTCCATAGCCCAATTCCTAGAGAGTAACAACATTACTTACCGTACTCCAGAGGAATTGCTAGGGCAATCAACTGCGCAAGTTGCTGTAAACCAAACGCATATTATCTACATACTAAAGTTCCCCAAAGTAACCACACAAATGTACGAATACGAATACATTGACTCCATAATCCAGCACGAGAGACGGATTATCGTAAAACAAAATTTCATAATACGAAATCGAACGCATGTATTCGAAATTACGGAAAGATGCCAAGAGCAGGAAGATTTCTACATATGCCAACAAGTAAATCTGCAACAACCCACCAAATGCATAGAAAAACTCGTGAAACGAGAAGACGCCGAATGTCAATACGAAAAAATTTACTCAAAAGGATTGGTGAAACGCATTAATGACGCCAATATTCTCATTAATGATGCAATCGCAGAAATATCGTCAAATTGTAGTAATGCAAACCAAGTATTGAACGGGTCATACTTGATACAATTTGAAAATTGCAACATAATCATCAACGGAGAAATTTATTCAAACAATGAAGCCATCATTCCCGGTAAACCATACTACTCGACAGCGGGAATAAAAGTCAACATAAGCGAAATTGAAGACAGACCACCGATAGAATATCTAAACAATCTTACGTTGCAACATCGAGAAACGCTACAAAGTATAAATCTACAGAACAACTCCATCAAATGGAAAATTCATGCATTCGGAGGAACTTTCATGTTACTATTCATATGCGCAACCGTAATCTGCTTATTTGTCAATCGAAAGAGAATGGTAAAAGTAAACATAAACCAAGAACCGCAACGCGGAGAAACATTCGTAAGCAGACCAACATCATTCCACGCAGCAACAAGACTTTGAGGACAAAGTCATTTAAGAAGGGAGGAGTCAAGACAACGCCAGCGTATACATTGTGGACAACGCCATCGCATACATTGTGGACATCGCCAGAGCATACATTGTGAGTCAACATTCGATCATCGCGACGCGGCCCCCGGACCACAACATTATGCTGAGTTGCAGCTTCCCATAGCAACGCGGACCGCCCGCATTATGCTGAGTTGCAGATTCCCGCAGCGACGCGGACCACCTAGAATCAGAAAACCGTGAACCAACGATCCAGATCGCGAACCGATCATCAGTTGGTATCCAGCATCCGAACACGATAGTTGGGTATTAACCCGCACATATGTTGTAGGAAATAAAGTTTAAGTTTTTTTAAAACTCAAACACCCGCAGCAGTGCGTTAACTGTTCATTTAACTAAAAACTGACACCTCATAATAACGAGCCTAGGACACTTTTTCACACATTCAAGGTCCTAAACAAACCCACATCATATCAAGCAGCGCTTAGGTGTCGTGGATTCATTGCAAAACTCCCACTCCCGCTGACCAATGTCAACAAAATTTAATTGATTTAGGTATTAAAACGAAAATTGGTGGCAGAAACGTGTACTGATGTGGTTATGTGTCAATCCAAAATGTGACTGCTTCGTCTAATATACCACATAAAGTGGTCGAGTCTTATTGCGAGAGTTGACCGAAAAATCGGGAAAAATATAAGCGACCGAAACAAGTTCTCCTATCTGGAAGTTTAGCCTTAAACGGAATTCAGTCCCGAGAAGACACTTTGATGAGAGCATTGGAAAATTAAGGTGGAACAGAGGCTCGTTTTTTATTGTGGCCATACAACTCTCATCAGCACATTGTCAAGCGATCAAAATTAGGTAGGCTCTCTTCGGGATGGACGAAATTACCCAACCGATGAATCAAATAAGTTACCATAGTTTAGTAAAGAATCCTTTATCCTTTATGTTACTGGGACACACAGGCAATACGCCATAAATAACCAGTAAGAATACCGAATGATCCAACTCCGCCCGAAGAGCATATCCGAACTATTTCCATTCCATTTAACTCGAGCAATGGATAAAATTGACGAACAGACACCAACGATGAGCAATGGGTGTTGGGCGTTTGGATAAATGAAACTGTCGTCGATTCCTATCGTCGAATATTTCGGGATCCGGGGACGATCGTGTTGTTTGCGGGAAAAAAGTTTATCTGCGAAAGTGAGCCGTTCACGATGGATCATCACCATCCGGTTCCTTCGACAGTGAAGGTTCTGTATGGGGCGTTAAGCTTTTATCGGAATTGTGTCCTCTCTGGCGCAAACACACATCGGCATCCAGCGAACACCCAGGACGAAAGGTGCCTACTGAGCAACCGAAGCGAGCATCATGTAAGTGCAAATATTTGACAACTAGAGAGTTCCATCGTCCGTATATCTATCGTGGTATATCCGCTATATCTGGTGGATCCTCGTCTTCTACCAACGATTTCGTTCACTACTATCGAGGGTTTTTGCCTGGTTGTGCCGCTGGGAGTAGATTTTACGATGTGACCATACATCCGAAAAAGAACTTATTGCTATTGGGTGGGTCGGGCACGCTCGGAATGACGTGGTTTTTCCCTGGACACCAATCCATGTTGTTAAAGGAAGTGTTAATTGCATGATAAACATCTCGAAAAGCAGTTGCAGTTGTGTTTGCACAAGTTTTGAGTTTATCGTAAAGAGAACAACATTAGAAGTAAGCCAGAAAAGTGTCTTTCTGTGATGGAAGATGTGGTCAATATGGCTAACAGACAAGGCAGGACTCCCTTCTCTTCAATGCAGTTCTTGTGAGAATCTGTCTGTAGGTCAAGCGGAGGACAAGAAATATTATCTAAAAGTAGTTTGAGATTAGTTTTGAGAGGTATTTGAGATTAATTCTAAGCTTACCAGAGCGCTATGCTATCAGAGGTTATTTTGTACATCGTTGAAGCTCCCCAGGAATATAATCTGATGGAGTTTTGTTGATTTCGTTTTTCTTCGTCGAAATCCTATAAGATGGCAATAAACAAAATAGTATCATTTGACAAAGTTAAAGCGCAATGTTATATCGCACCATGACAGTTTTATCTGCCGTAGACGGGAGATTCTCCTATCCACAACACAAAATGTAAAGCGGGCTACCACAAGCAAGCTTGACACGGCCACATTTGCAAAACGAGCATCCATCCTTTCAACTCCAGTTCTGTCGGTTGGTCGCGGTCTGGTTGATAAGATTATACCGGCTAGAAGGTTTACGCTCGTTTATGTGACTTTTTATTGCTTTCCCTCAGCGCCATGCCGCTGACGACTGCCACGGGAAGCTAATTGCATTTCGTGTTCTTTAGAAGCGCTTCATCGCCGCGACGCCACAACGAATCGCGGTCGGGTTGTTTACTTAGCCTTCTGGTGGATGCGATAACTGGTGGCACCCGCCCATCCGCTTCCGGACTCCGGACATGAGGGATGTGGAAGCGAAACACATTTGAGCCAACGTGCGAGCCCTTCAGACTTTGACATGACAACCGAGCCCTCTTGTCAGCGAACCGTGACTAAAAGCTCGAAAAGCTAAGCCCTTTGTCTTTACCCGGGTGCGGTTTCGCTCTTCTTTTTCCTGCCTTCTGTGTGGCAGAATGGCTCCTGTTTCTTGTTTTTAACTGGTCCGTCCTATTATCGAGCACTCCAGGCCGGGATAACCCAGGAACGTTGTTTGACTGAGAGTTTTGCATCTGGAACGCAGAAACACGACCGAGAGAATAAAACAGAATCTGCAGCTAATTACGCGCAATTCCACAAGTCGTACCCCACGAGGAGCTCCTCGAAGAGTCACCGCAAATCCATTGAATCAATCCTTCTGTATCCAGAATGCTTTGTTTGAACATGGACTTGAATAAAAAAAATATCGTTAGCAAACAAAGACTCCTTTCCCTAGACGAAACAATGCAAACAATGCCACTCACAATAAAATAATTAAATAAACTTTTCAATCACTTATGGAACATGTTTTAAATTTAAACCAATTTGTATGTTCTTCGTAAAATTTACTTTCAAATATGTTCTGCTATAAATCATTAAACTTTTGGTTTCGTTGCGTTAAGTACTGTACAAACAGTCCACTGCTGTTTCATCATTTCGTAACTTAACTATTTCGAACACCCCGTGTGCATCTTCCCATACAAAATGTGTTTCCACTTGTTTCTCATCGCCAACATCCCGAAACATCCTGGCCAAACCATTAAATGATCCTTACAACGAATGCCATCGTTGTCGTTTCGTTTAGTGTTTCCCCCGCTCTTTTAGCGCAAGGTGTGAGCTCTGCAGGTTCCGGATGCGGTTTCCTGACAGATACACACCGCCAGGCGCCATTGTAAGCTTCCAGTACTTTTGAATCGGATTCTCGTCTTTAGTTCTGAGCAGATTGTTATCTTTTTAGCACACCTCGCAGTGTTGTTTGCCCCTTCAGAGGCATCTCCATGGGTAAAGTTCGCTGAGAGACACTAAGCAGGAAAAAAATGAATATACCATAATAGTACATGACTTTGGCTCGGTAGGCAGAGCCTATTTTCTAGGAGCAAAAGTAGAAGCCCCATATGCCAGACACTATATCCGTTAACACACTTCCGTTTGCAGTGGCAAACCGAGGCACATCCATGCATGAACTTGTCGCGAAGAGGACACGATAAGATAGAGGCTGTCCCCTGAACCAGCTCACAATCGATTTGACCGATGGAGCAAATGTGCTTGTCGTTTTTCCGGGTCCTTCAAACAGTACCTCAAAATTTAACAACGATATAATGGAACAAAAGGAACCCAAAACAATTGAGTTTTTACCACTTAGCGTACCTTTGGAATTATCAAAATGAAACATTGTGAAACATCCCTCAATTAGCCTGATTATGGAAGGAGCTTTATGTATATGAATCCATTCAATCCACTATACACAAGTATCTTTTATCGAATGGCGATAAATTGCGTGTAGATGGTAGCGTTTCGGCAGATACGAGAATTCATGACTCTTGTTGTAAGTTGATTTTTTTTTGTCCATACATACCTCTCTGCCGCTCTAAACCAATGGCCTCGAAGGATCTCTTCTCATTATGTGCTGCAAAAATGCCATTAAAGTGAGTGTGAGAGTTGTGTGGAATGTCTCAATTCATTTGAAAAGCTATAGCACGCTTGCGGTAAACTATATCCGTGCGGTGTCGTGCAAGATATTTTTTCCGGCGGCAATGTTTTTCCGGTGAGGTTATTGTTTGCCATTTCTTTGTCTACCATTGGCTCTAGTTTCTTATTTTTCAATTCCTCGCTACACGAATCTGTATCTGTAGTTTGGTATAATTTAAATGCAACGTCGAACGTGTTCGTGCACCTTAAAAAGTTGCAAAAGTAGAACCCGTCCGTACGAATTTACTCCTGCTGGAGACCACACAGAGGCCAGAAAACAGAAAGCGGTGGTAGCGTGCCAGAGCAATGGTGAGAATTGCGGATTTCGAATCACGATTGTTAGGTGTGTGTAAAAAATTGCACGACGCGCCAAACTTGTTAAGATACTTGCATGCTGGATCCAGCCAAAAGGAGATCTCACTGATTCTGCTGTCGAATAGCGTTCGGTGGTGTATGGGACGAGAATGACTTTGGGCAGAATCAGAAAACTCGAATGCAACTTCCTGCCACCATTATTGTTGGTGATATTATATTAAGCCGGCTATCAAAAATATCGATTCTGAAGCAGCTCGTGGACTTCTCGAACATGCCTTAGAATGGCCCGCTTCCGAAATCCTGCTTGGAGAAATCCCTCAAACCTTTCCTGTTGAGCGGTAAGGAATAAATTCAATTCCCGTCCTTACTAAAGCATACAATTTCGTCCGAACCTTGAACTAATCATCCCGGATTATGACCGGTCTTGTTACTTGATTACGGCTGATTGACAATCGTTCCGGTGTTCTGTTGCTGTAGCTGTGCGGCCGAAGGGATAGGAGCATTTGATATCATGCCGTCTCATGTGAACACCGTAAGGCTCATCGGATCAACATAAGAAACCATTGAGCTACATTCGAAAAATATTCATCCATGTAAAAACCTGGTTTTGGTTGATGGATTCGGTACACCTTCGCTAATATTGTACTCCAATGATGATTAAAAATACGCACGCTACCTTTTTTCGTCACTGTTTTTTTTTCTTGTCACTATTACACCGACTTTCGATCTTTCTTCTCTTGGTGGATACCCCATCGATGTCAATATTTGACTTCTTTGCTGATTTTTCTCTCCGAGTTCGTTTTCGTTAATCTTTATTCGTAGCTTTATTCGTTCCAACTACGATGATGAGGGTGATAATTTGAGAAACACTGCATGTCACTGCCACAGCCCTCGGATCGACGGGATTCTACAGACGGACAGGGTTCTTTAAACGGCTTCATTATTTTGTGATTATCTTGCCGTTGACAGCAAGCAGCAGGTTAGGAGGACGTATGTTTCTATGTCATCACTGGCTCTGTTCCGAGGCGGGCATACTGAAGAGGTTGACGTTAGTCAATCAAATGTCTGAAGGGTGGCGGATGAGAACATGAGGGCATGGCGGTAGGATTAGCGCTTCCGGAATTACTCGTGTTGCCATTTGCCTTGGTTTCAAACGGGCTCAGACCACCGCGTGAAAAACCCCGATCCAGACACACTTGGGAGCCGCAGATCCCACAACAGACCGATCAATATGAAAAGTGATTGTTGTCTCTAAATTAAGAATGATTTATCACTTCATAGAACGGCTTTAGCTGCAACGGTGGCAACTCCATAATTGTTGGTAACACCAACCGAGACAAGATAAGCGTCGGTTTGTTCCTACAACCAACAGCAGAGATGACTTTTGATTAAGCAGCAGTAGCTCAAAACAAGTCCCAAACTTTCCAACTTCGTTTGAGTAAAAGCTCCCGAGATGGGCAACAACTGTCAACGATCTTAGTCCCAAACAAGTTCTCTCAATCCATCATCCCGCGCACACAAACCTGCCTCAATCAGGGTGAATGTACTATTGAGCGCGCAGTCGCTATCGACAAAACTGTCATACCTACGGATTTGTTCGAATGTCTCATTTAAATTTTCCCTCACCACGCGATTTGCTAGCGCCTTACAAAACCTGTCCCTGTCAAAGAACCTCCCGGCTTTTAGTGGCGTCGGCAAGCAGTCAAAACAGTCGTAAGCTTTTCGAACGGATACCCGTCAACCGAATCCGCGGAACGAGGGCCGGTTCTTGTGCCTTTCAAATTTTGCTTCTGGTTTTGGCTTTCCATCTTTTCCTTTCCAATTCTTCTCCACTCGATCTACTTCTTCTAATCTGGTGAACCTCCCCGAACCGGCCTTTCACAAATCACCGCCGTAACCAGCTGTTAGTATTCGGACTCCACTGACCGAATGAGCTAGACGGTCACCAAGAGGAAGAGATTCCGGGAAGAGTTATGGAACTAGGAAAATCGTTCCTTCCTTTCGTAGAGAGGACGAAGAGACGTAGAGTTCTATTTAAAGGACCAATTAGTTCTCAGGTCATAGTCGAATTAGTTTTGTTCTCTTCCGTTCGTCTCGTTTTCCTAGTGCTAACTAACTTCCTGATAGGCATCGCGGCATGGTGCAACCGTTGGTTTAATCTTTCAAATGATTTTATATTTGTTTTCAAAATTGGATAATATATGCTTTGACCGCACACTCGATGCACCATCCCCCGCATTAGAGTTCGCTCTCGTTTCCTCCCATCGTGTCAAGTATCGTGCTCAATTCACCGGGATTCCTCACTAACGGGTTTCATGCTGTTCTGGCCAATTTCTCTTTCCAACTCTGTTCTCGTATTTGGATATCTGCCTCCACAGCAAAGGCCGAAAACGTCGGTTAGCAAGATTAACGTTCTGACAACGGTTGATTAAGTTGCTCGTCGATGGTTGTTCTAATGATGTTTGCCCCGAGCTCAACAACGGTGTGTGGTTGGTGACAAGGATAGTCAGAAGATTCTCAAATCACTTTCTTGATGCCGAAATTTGCCGAAGTTTCGTAGGTTTTTTCTTCCGCTCAAGTGAAGGCAGCAACTACGCAAAGCGAACGATCAAATGTTTATGCAAATTGAATTTGGAACCACTTCGAGAAGACGAACACCAACACAACAGTTCCAACCCTAAACAAGCCAAA
Organism: Anopheles ziemanni; assembly: GCF_943734765.1. NCBI lineage: Eukaryota > Metazoa > Arthropoda > Insecta > Diptera > Culicidae > Anopheles > Anopheles ziemanni. The sequence goes on along the minus strand of NW_026690030.1, from coordinate 35,945 downwards.
AAAACACCTAAACTTGCCCGTTTGTACCATCGCTTTTTTGTGTTTCCTCCTTTTTAGGTTTTAGGTCCTTGTGCGCTTCCACCGGAACCACCAAGTAAAGATTAAAGATTTTTTAAAAAGAGTTGTTCCAAAAGTTTAAGTGCGTCGCTTGATTGCTAACGTTCAGTACTTTCTTTAACGAGAAAGTACTTTACAAACTTCATAAACTTTGCTCGCAAGAAAACTGAAGCACTTCGGTTGAGCATCGGATGGAAAGCATTCGAAAGCGTTCAGCTGAACATGTTTCTTCTTGGAAGAAACTGTACTTTGGAGGGTAATAACGGTACCTTACATCAAGCGTTCCAACCAAGTAGTGTGACGAATATTTTAATAAAAACTTCAATAATATAATAAATCGAATCATCCGAGTGCTTCTAACGATGCCCAAGGGTCATGTGCATCGATAATAAAAAATATCAAGTGTCGAAACTAACTTACACACCACTTTAGCTAACAAAAGTACGATGAAATATAACTGTCCGACTTTGCGATTGGCCGTCAAAATTCTGACTTTTTCCACTCTATTGTTTTTTGCGCCGCTTTGGTACGATTTTTTTCACCGTTCTTTTTGCACGTACTTCGTACGAAGGTGCACCAAGAAGATGCAATGAACAAAAATCATTGTTATCAATTCTAAGTACTCTAAAATCGACCACAAAGTCGGACGTATGCTCATTTTTTGAACGTCCGGATTAACTTTGGGCCCAGTGTACGTCCAACTAAGAACATTTCGTCATGGGCCAAACAGTTCCTAAATTTACGGGAGCCCGGGAAAACCGGCTTTACCACTGATAGTTATTTGTTATTCTTTCCCAGCATTCATTCGTCCACCGGATGAAGCCGGCCTCGGGCAATTTGACCCTTACGTTGCGCAGGAATGGAAACGTGCTGTTTAGTTTTTTCTTCCTCGATTTTTCCGTTCTATTTGATTGTTTTGTTGTATGCTAATGGACGTTTGACGGAACCGATTTACTAGCCTCCGGTCCGAGTTTTGTGTCACGAAACGAGTCACGTTTGTTTGATTTAATGTTTCACTATCAACGCTTTCGTCTTTGGCAAGACCATTTACGGCGCAGTAGACGGTTAAACGGCCTCCCAACGAACAAATGTTCCGTGTATGACGATGGAAAGAAACAGGACAGAATTTAAATATAATGCTCCTGGAAGCCCACAAAACGAAGCAACAGAAGGCCCCATATCAAAAATAAATATACAGTGGGCCAATCGGTAAGTGGGACGGTCAAAAAAAGATCACTTGTCTGGCTTTGCGATCAATTTTAGGGTACTTAGAAATGACAACAATGAAATTCGCTTATCACATTTTCTCTGTCTACCTTTCTACGAAGCATGTGCAAAAAGAGAGAGTAAAAATCGATCACAAATAAGCGCAATGATCAAAAAAGTGTAAAAAGTCATAATTTTGCCAGCCAAACGTAAAGTTGGACACTTGCTATTCAGGTTTAATACGTGGTTTGTTGAACTATTTTCAGAAGTTTTTGATGTTGTTATTTCTGTTATATTCTATGACTGTTTGTTGATGCTTGACAATAGTTTTTTTCAACTTTGTTGCACATTTCTGCTCAAATTTATTCTTTATGTTCGTTTTAGCACCAATTTATACTATCAAATGTTTGTAACATAGTATACTGTACAATTTTGCTCAAATCGGCTATTGGATTTCAAGCTGGAGATTCAGAAAGATTCTTTTGAACTTTGAGGCTGATTTAGAGAAGCAACTTTTGTGTTATTCGTAGCTTATAGTGAGCATAGTTAACCTGGCGGAACTCTTAATCTTGGAATAGTCAAACTATATCAACAATATCCGTCATAATTTTTCATCATATGAAAATTGTAATGTGTATCGATCGTACTTTAATTAAAAACAAGTTTTTCAGTTAATTCTGATCACATGAACACCTACAACATTATCAAATGACCCCCAAGGAATAGAAGTTAAAACAACCATTTTTTAAAACGCGTTAGCTCCGTTTTGCGTTAGAAAACTGTCCACCTTTCTAACCAAAACTGTTTATGTTTGCTTCATATGTAAGTCATACTTACTGTGACGACAATTACCACATTAAATTAACGCATTTGAACGAGATATGCAGAGTACCTTTCAACATAATCTAAAATCATCGTCAATATAAAGTTTTGAAAAGTAAAGGTGTTGTTTGCGGGTTCTGCGGGTATGTTCTGGAAATAATTTCGAACCTTCTGAATCCTTTCATTGTTTTATTACATTCTTAGACATCTATAATAGAGGAAAAGACTTCAATTCAGTTGGTTTTTAAATCAATCTCACATCATCGTCCTTTAAGTTTATTGTAAGATGACCTATTTCAAGTTATATTTTTGACAATATGGGCTTTTTTATCGATTGTTGGTGTATCGCAAAACAGTAACTTTGGTTAAATTGATAAAACCATATAATTTTTGGCATTTTTAATCGATTAATATGATAAAAAAGATAATATTTCATTCCTTTCAGTGGTGTAACATATATCAACCACAAAGTGTAAATAATTTATCACAACTCATTTTTTGTGTACATATAACAATGGTTAAGTATATGATAGATCATTAGAAAATGTTTTTACGTGCCTAAGCTAGCTTCCACAACACTTAAGCCGCAGAAATTCTTGGTAATACAAAGTGTCCAACTTTACGTTTGACTGGCAAAATTATGACTTTTTGCACTTTTTCGATCATTGCGCCGCTTTGTGGCCGATTTTTACTCTCTCATTTTGCACATGCTTTGTAGAAAGGTAGACAAAGAAGATGTGATAAGCGAAATTCATTGTTATCAATTCTAAGTACCCTAAAATTGATCGCAAAGTCAGACAAGTGTTCTTTTTTTGATCGTCCCACTTACCGATTGGCACAGTGTAGTCCCGGATGGCAACGTATGGAGGAAGTATGATGGAAGGCGGATGCGGGTCCATCACGGAAGGGCAAATAAAAAAATTTTGATGCACCATTGATTGGATCTACGCTCCCGTTTATTCCTGCCAAACCCTTCCACAACACATACGACACTTTTCTTCCCTGACAGGGCAACGCAGACTGCAGCAGCCATCTCGCGTATCATATCGAACACCGCAGGACCTAGCAGTAGTAAATACTGCCTCTTAGAGACGGTGGCTACGCCAGCGTTACGGTTAACGGCACCAGTGAGCGCCAAAACGTACCAGGAAATTATCGGAAGGGTACATAGGCTACTGGCTAAACGGGTATCCTGTGCATACCGGACGATATCCTTGGATGCCGTCGCGGCAATTGCGGGAATTGTTCTCACGTGCTTGTTGGTCGAGGAACACGCCGAGTGCTATCGGGGGAAGGCGGCAGGAGGTGGCAGCTCTAGTGCTGTGATATCGGCGGTCAAGCAGGGGACGATCCGGAAGTGGCTAAGCAGATGGGACAGTTCTAGCAGGGGACGATGGACACACGTCCTTATCCCAGCGTCGTGTATAGGGAGGAAACACGGAAAGATCAACTTGTACACCGCGCAGTTTCCCTATGGTCATGGGTGCTGCCACCTGCCTGCACCGGTGCAGCAAGATGGTGGATGACGCAAAACATGTCCTGTTTAAGTGTCTTCGTTTCCTCGAAAAACGAGTCAAAATGGTGCAGAGCTGTGGAGTAGTGCTGACGACGCGAAACCTTACAGAAGTGATGTGTGCTTCGGAGGAAAAGATGGAGGCAGTAAGAGCTGGAATCCGGACGATGGCGTCGAAGCTGCAGGTCATGTGGGAAGAAGAGCAGAGGCTGGCCCGTACTGGGCACTGACAACGAATTGGAGCCAATAACCCGTCAATAGGTGTGTGACGTGTGTTTTAAGAAATATTATTCACTAACATGTTCTATATCATGAGGTTGGACACTCTTGCTCACTGTTGGGAAAACAATGACCATTTTTTGTACCACAGCTTATAGAGCACGCACTACATAGGTGCACGAAATTCGTATATGATGTTCGGTCGAGTATCATCTTGGCGACAAAAGTGGATCGTCAACGCGAGCGCGGGAAAAACAACCGACATCAAAATAAGTTGGATTTTCATCGAGTTTCCACATCGCACACGGCCTGGTGTAAGAGGTGTGAAGTGAAGCTGAATTGAATAAAAAGGCACATCACGGTATGTTTCCAATTCACCTCTCATCCCTCCACAGTTCAACATTAACCAAAGCTAAACCATCAGCGGAACGATGGGTTTTTGGAAGCGAAATTGTGACGCGATTAGTGTCCACGTAGATGGTACATATTGGCACCGATGTTGCAGATGCGGAAAAGTGTATTGCTTTTTCCCACCATCGTTTCCAAGCCTGGAAAACCCCTTCAGTCGACTTCGGTATGGCTCGTTGACCAACGGTGGTGTCGGTTTGTGGATACCAACCGGCTTCCATTTTCATCGCGTGGATACCTCCGATATTCAGAGGCGGACAAATTTGACGCCGTTAAATCCTATCGACCACCGAAGTAGTAAAACGTAAGTTGAGTTGAGCATGTGTGTGTTTCGTCCAACCGGGAATAACCATAATGAAATACATGTTGTGATTCGATTTAATTTTGCACCGCCTGCTCGGACGATGCGTTCTTTTGGAATCCTCATCTCTACCCCCCCCCGTCAAACCTTCCAACTTCGAAAATGTCCTTTACGCTTCGACTCGTTCCGCAATGGATTGGGAAGACACCGGAACGTGTAGAATGGTTTTGATGGCTGAACCACAGGATTAATCACATACAAACGCGTACCTTTATGTGTGTGTGTATGTAACAAAAAAAAAGCTATATGAGGGAGGTATAGGTACGTGAGAGCTGAGAGCGGCGTGCAGACCAACGATCCCTTTCCTACCCTCTCTTCAGCAGTCCTTATTCTCCTGCTTTTCACCAAAATCGGTATCACCTTCTGACTGCCCAAAAACTAACCCAATACGTGTTCGATCCGGTGCTTAATGTCGATGATGATAATAATGATGATGGTGATGATAGGAAATTTGGAGACAGGATCTGGCAGAGATTATTGCTCCCGAATTCGTTCCCCTTCCTACGACTTCCTCCAGGCCCTAGAAACGGAACAAGCAATGTCCTGAAAGTGTAATGGTAATGGGAACAAGTGGCACAAAGGTAGCTTCTCCTTCCCCATCGCATCCAAGGGGAAGCCAAATGGGACATACGAGCATAGTACACACATCAACAACATGCAATTAACGGAAACACGCACTTTGTGATCGTTCCTGTGCTTTGATGACGGGGACGAGGCCTCGTTACGTTTCGGGACATTATTGTAGCATGAGAAAACTACGAAACGTCCTGTCTGGCTTGTTGTTCCAGGAAGTTTTCACCATAGAACATATTTTCAGCAGCCGATGGAAGGAATTATTATCATACTGCGGGTTTTAAATCGAAGTTGAGGCTATTGCGAACACGAAATAATGAATACATTTTATATTTTAAAACCTTAGATTTCAAATCAAAATTGAAAAGATTTTCAAAACCGTCGCAGTTAAGCCAATTTATTATTTTTGTATGCGTTTAAGCCTCCTAATAAAAACTTTGTTCCAATAATTTTAACTTGTAATGGAATTATTACTATTTTGTGATCATGAATTCTAACTGACGCATATAATCAATATCTGGTTGGTGGAAAATATTCAGCTACTACAATTTTTTATGTATGATATTTTCTTATTTTAAAACAAGAAGGCGTTTCCTTTCTTTTGTCAGCTTTCGCTGGACGAGATTATTAGTTCACTGAAAATAAGGTTCAATTACTGAAAAACAAACAAATATACAAACGTTTTGAAAAGTGCGGGAATAAAAGATTAAAAAAGAATTTTTTTTTAAATTTGTTGACCAATTGTTTCATTGTCGCAGAAAACATAAATATTCTGAAATCTAAGGGTTCAGATAAATATCAAATGTTATTTTTCATAGGTGTTTTTTAAAATTTGTTTTTAAAAGATGTTTTTCATTATAAAATATTCCGGGTATTTTCTTTGCTTTGGTCTTGACGCGAGGCTGGATGTCACACTTAGCTAATGTCTTTCAAACGATCGAATTGCATGCCTTTATTTGCATTTCCCTTTTCTGCTGGGATGAGAGGCCTCTTTTATTTTGTTTCATCCCTCCTAAGAGCGCCTTCCAAGAGAACATTTTCCACGTTTGAAAAGAAAATTATAAAACGCGCATCGAGAACCTCTACACACTTCGGAACAATAAGATTGGCTGTTATTTCAGGATGCAACGGAGGAAACGCTGCACTTTGCATGCGTCGAGAAGACGAAAAAATGCCGAGCAAATTAAAAGCCCGTTTCATCCAGGGTTCGCTCCTTCATCTAGATCAGGGATCGGCAGACGTTTTTCAAAAAGGGCCAGATGATTAAAGAGAAACCGAAGGCGCGGGCCGGATACTTTAAACGATCCTTCCATTTTTCAAAGTAATACCCTTTGTAATGGAGAGTGGAACTTTCTAAATAGCAAAGTTGCATAAAAAGTGATAAAAGATAAAATATTTAAAATGTTATCGAAAAACATATAACAGGAACACCTCGTTAAACAATCATCATCTTCATTTTTGGGAAGAAAATAAATCTGACATCGTCAACAAATCCGATCAAAATTGGGATGGGTTTTTAGTATGAAGCACTTAAATATTCTTACGGGCCGGATAAAATCATTTGGCGGGCCGGATTTGGCCCGCGGGCCGCACTTTGCCGACCCCTGATCTAGATGAACGGACGGTGAAGTGGCAAATGACGAGGATGAAGCTTTTATCTAAATTAACCAACACCAACATCCTCTATGCAAAGATGTCCCCCGAAAAACACCATGTAGAAGATGCTCATTTTCTAACATCCTGACCGGAACCTGAATCCTTGTTTTGCCTGTTGTTGGCAGTTTTTGCGTTTCGTTAGCGAACGCATTTGGAGCGTAAATATTTGTGCAAAAATATTGGGGGAACAGCAAACGAATCGAATCGCTAGCGTAATCGTGTCATTCCGCTGCTCAATTTGTCAAAAAGAATTTTGGCTCACCGACCCTATAATCGCACGCGTAATCAATAGTTCATTCGATCGCGAATATTTATCGAAATTCAGTGATTATTTTGTAACTTTTATCAAATTGCAAAACATAAACAAAGCACAGATGACGCTTGATCCGGATATCGACGATACACGAGATACCAGCGATTACGATTCGTTTACCGTTTAGTTCTAAAACGAGCCACTGCACCAAGTGATTCACTCACCTTTTCGAGGTGCATCCGCCTTGCAACTTTCGGCCAGTTTTTCCCGAGCACTCTGCATCGTCTACGCTTAGACGAACCGTTTTCGTATGGAAATATATGTTCAAACTTCTTGCACAGGTGGATCTTTAATCCCCGATAGTCTTTCAGCGGCATTCACAACATTCGCTGCCGCTTTGCAGCCAGAATAGCTCACCTACAAGCTACCTTCTAAAAGTTAGCAAATTGACAGTGCATTAGATGCAAAGCGGTAGCTGGAACATGTAGCTTCGTCCGCTTGAACGTAAATAAGGCATCATAAGAAAACCAACAAATATGACCGTAACCACTACTACTTCATTTATCGTCATTTTGTACTATCTGGTGAAAAACTACAATTTTTAATGGATCCATAAAACGTCACTGCTGGCTCTCTTTGCTTAATTAAACCACGTGCTTTTGAGAAGAACTTTTGCATGTCTATCTGCGCACACTATAAAACTCATTTATATCAACTTGCTGAATCCGACTCGTTCTACGTATTCGGGTCACAAACTTCTTGCAAATATGCATCCTATCGGTATCCAGTGCAAAATAAAATGTGTTGCTTCTTTTTCATGGATGTTTTGTTTTATTTTGTCTAGTATCTACACGTTTTGTGCTTGGAATGGCTTCCTCAATCCGTTTCATTCCATAATCCATTATTGTATCACCCAAAATAAGAGAATCCTTCAAACTCTTGTGGAATGCATTTGCTGCAGCGTCAGCTTTAAAGTGCGGATGAAGTTTGAAGATAAAATTCCGTGCTGCTTGACACCAGCATGCTCGAAAGGGTCAACCATTTCCCGAAGAACATCAGAACTATTGTCTCCTTAGGTATCGTCTGAGTGATGTTGGTGGGATGTTGCATGTTGTTGATGAATGTTTGCCAATCTGTTAAACTCGGTTATCTCGGTTTCAATAGAATAGAAATGAAGTTTGCACCTATTTTACACGTTTATTGGTTAATTGAATATGCATGGAACTCGTGCTTTGTTATCCGCTGCGTTAGGCACCAAATTGGGTAAGTTTACACTTTTAACAAAACCGGCGCATGGAATGTGCACACAAGGGTTTTGTCAACTTTTTCCCCTTTTCTTTTCATTTTCCTATATTTCCGTTTCTCCTACTGTCAGTAACTCAATGGAAAGGAACAAAAATTGCCAATTGGTTTTCATTGTGTTGTTGAACGTTCCCGGAAAAACGTGTTCATGTATCCATAAGATGCACACTTCACACACTCAGACCATAATTCATGAAAAATGGGTTTTATCATTGAGATGTTGAGTATGCAACTGAGGGTTTCAACGTACAAGGGATCTGTGTGACGAAGGAAGAAGACAAAATGATACACACAATGCGCCGGGGAAAGTTGTCCCAGGAGCACTGTTTGAGAGTTTGAAGATTTACGCTCTGACGCCTTCGAACCATCCGTCCCGGTGGGAATTGAGGGAAAGTTTTGCGATGGAAAAGAATAGGACCCTCAACGGTTCGTCACATTCACGGTTCGTTCGAGGGAAAAAACTAACTTCTGCAAAAACTGCGTAAAACTGGCCTCGATTGCTTGAAAGCAAGTGTTTCTTCAGATTATGATTTTTAATGTGAGGAATAATTTATTCATTCTCTTGCACGACGTACGGCCTTGGCCGTCCTGTCTTAGCAGTGTAGTGGATGGCTTTGGAAGAAATTTTCCTTCCTACATGCCCATCATTGCGTGCATTATTATCTTTTTTTGGAGGGAGGCTAGCAAAAGAAAAATCTCCCCTCGATGGAATAAGGTAACCCATCGAATAATTTGCATAATGACTCATACCTGTAACTGAACACCACCGAATCCCTGCGAGGCAAGTGTGTGCTACCCGTGGAAAGTTCCGTGCGAGAGATTGCAACTACGTAAGTGAAAAACAGAAACACCGCAATGAGCATGGCGTTTTAGGAAGGACAGAACAGGAAATAAAGATGACTTGTAAGGACTTGGATTAAAGAAAAGTAGGATCATCATCACCATCACCCTCGTTGGCGTCGGAATCGGGAATTGTCGTCCTTAAGAGGATAGCACTATTTTTACGATTGCAACAACTGTCGAGTTTCTTCGGTCCAGTGAGAGCAGTCTTCCGGGGTTTTTCCGACTGGAAAAACAGAAAACGACAAACCAACATTTGCCAAGCCAACATGAACCCGATTTTCTTGCGTGATAGAAGGAGTGGAAAAGAGATTGCTGGGAAAATAAAAAGGACCAACAACTAATCCTGAGGGAAAGCAACATCTATGGAAAGGTATTCCCCTTCTTTCATTCCCCCTTTTCGCGGAAAAACTGTCTGACTGCAAAACGTGCGATTTCCAATAGCGACAGCAATAAAAATATTTTTTAGAGCAAACTTTTATCACCAAAAATGTACCGTTTGTGAAGAAACGCTTGCAAATACACAAAACGGCCTCAGCAGGCAGCAACAAGGCAACAAATGCATTCAGTCGTTTTTCATATTTTATCTTTCGCCAACACTGTCCCGCGGGAAATTGGCCATAACATGTAAAGCGGACCTCATTGCGTCGCACTCGATGTCTTACTTCGAATCGATCTTCTTTCCCCGATCCAGAATGGAACTACATTATAGGCTATAGCAAACCACACACAGATAAAACAAATAATTAACTCCTGCTGTGAGAAAGGCAGTTATGGAAGTCGTACGATAGCTTCATTAAATTCGTTACGAAAAGGTTGTCCTTAAACATTGCTGAAAAATTAAGGGATGAACTCATATAAAAGGGGGTCCGCGACAGCCGAGCGGTAGCGCCGGTTAGAAAATCGGTCCATGAGCGCCGGGGCTCACCATCTCGACGGCGTGGGTTCGAATCCTAACCGAGACCGGACCCTGCCCTGTACGAGAGGACTGACTATCCACGTACAACAGGTAAACAAGTCTCGTAAGCCCTTAACGGGCAGGCATTACCAAGAGGTCGTTACGCCAAGAAGAAGAAGAAGAAGAAGCCTTTAAGGGGCAGGCATGACCAAGAGGTCGTTACGCCAAGAAGAAGAAGAACTCATATAAAAATAGAAAATCCCAAGACATTTATTTATTTACAGTCTGTTCTCGAGTTACGCGGTTCTCGACTTACGCGGATTCGGAGATACGCGGTTTTCAAAATTTGACAGTAGATTGGGTTTATTACATCGATTTAAATTCCTGAGATGTACAACCACACGAAAAAATGTGTAAATTACACATTTGCATAACTTACGCTTTTAATTTCGTTTGTTGCAATTTATGTAGTTTGAATACGCTTGCATTGCATTCATATTAATGGACAAAGAAAAATTTTGAATATTCGATGATACATGTACACAATAGCTCGATCTCTTAACTCCTAATATAAACTATGTGTCATGCAATATTCGAGATACGCGGAAATTCGAGATACGCGGATTTCTGTGGAACGCAAAAACCGCGTAACTCGGGAACAGACTGTAGTTCAATTTATTTTTATTTGACCTGACGTAGTTGACAAACAGGTCCATAGAAGACTCAAGGTTATTAAATTCGCGTGATTGATATGTGGATCACTGGTGCCAAATTCATTAAATCTGAAAGGTATCCTGACAAATGCTCTGCCTTGAATCTTTATCTTTGGTAAACATTAAAAATGTGTTTTCTTTCGGACGATTGGTGGGACATAAAAATAAATAAAAAAACGATTAAGATATTACCGCAGGCAAATTCAAAGAACAACTCGTTGCTCTAATTTGGCGTGACTTTCGTCCATCAAATGAACCAAACAGAACGTTCCAAATTCGATCCTCAGCAGTCGGGCTTCCCTACCAAAACGACTATTTTTATCTGAGTTAACTGATTAAGGCCAAGCGTCAATCATCTGCTCCTCTACCGGTCGTTAGAATGTGAAAATTTGCGACCATATTTTCCGACCCTTACGAGACAGACTGTATTGGTTCGATTTTCCCGTACGTGATTTCTAATGAGCTATGACAAGTTGAGTTATGCTCATGGTTAAGGAGAAAATTGCTTCATGATGCTGTGTGTGGGTGCGATTATATAAATGTGATAGTATAAAATTATGATGTCTGCCCAATGCGGTTATATTTTTAATCATGAATTTGATTTCTTGTTCGTTTCTTCCTATCAACTCGATCCTCTTTCCAATTCTTCACCGTAATATGTAGGGAAACTCAGAAGCCCAATGTATGTTCGGGCAACAAGCAACGGATGTTTGACTTCCTGATAACGTTTTGTCCTCCTGCCGATCAAATCTCGTGACACTCTATGCTTTTTCTAACGGTTTCCATGGTGTTTCCTAAACGCATGGCGAGAAGCATAATTTAATTCGACACCATTAAAAAGCAATTTTCTATACAGGAAAGAGTTATAAAAATGGGAACCCGGTGTCGACCGAAAGTCAAAGCCCCTTTGCCTTTGAGAACACGCAGGACGAAGCAGGCCTTTTATGTCGCACCGGAGGACGGATACCGCCGTGTGCGGAAAAGGAATGATTTGAAAGAAACCGAAAAATTCCTTCGCAGTGGTTGGTGGCAAAAATTGAATTAAAATGTTGACAAAACGTTTGCTCCAAGTCCCGAGTCTTGGCTGTCGGTATTTCGCATTTCCGATAGGGAAAAGATGAAGATCTAGTTTTAAAGGGTTTCAAACAGAAAAAGAGGGAAAGCGTAATATTATTTATATTCTCCAGGATCGGCGGAATCTTGTGACAAGGGGACAGAGCATTTTCCGAACACATTGCGATCCGGCGCAATGTTGCAAAAAAGCCCCGACATTCGAATAGAGTCACGTTCGGGGTTTCATATCTTCGTTAGGGTTTCATATCATCCGTTTTCTTTCATAAAAAACGCATACTTGTAATAGCTGAAGGCTTGTTACCGTCTGATAATGGGGCAATTGTGGAATGTAGCCGAGGACATCAAATGTGCGTGTTTACCTTACACTTACTCGTAACCCTGCTTGGTTTTGTAAGGAAAATAATCAAATGACTCCATTACTTCTCAGCGTGTCGATTTAAACGCAAACGAGGGGAAAGCATATCCAACATTTCGAAAATTAATATATTTTTCCCACAACGAGTACTAGACATTTTTGCTGTATTCATATCGCCCCGTATGGATTGTGATTCCAGAGTCGGACCAACTGTTGGAGGATCTCCATAAAACCCCTTTTTCGGACGATTTCTTCCTGTTTGTTCAGCATGTCTGTTTCCCAAGGGACCAAAACGTGGAACGTACTAAAAAACAATCATAGGTGTGTGATGACGTCTTCATTTGGAGCGATTAATAAAACAGGAATGCAACGCAACGGAATGGAGGGAAGAGCCATTTTATTTTCGTCTGTTCGAGAGGAAATATCCTCATGTTGCATTACAAACCATTACCCGGTTTTTTGTTCTACTCGACATTCTGTTGAATCTTTAAAAGAACGCCTTCGAAACAATCTTTATATTTGCACGATAAAGGTCCTGAAAAAATACCTTTTCAATCGATGGTCGAACAAACTTTCAGTAAGAGTGAATTTCGATACGAATTCTGAGCAAATGAATAAGGAATAAGACATACTTTTACAAAAGGAATCATTAGGAGGAAGAATTTTTGACGATGAAAAATTATTTCGCTTCCTCCTATTCTAGGAAAATGAGAATCGAATGCATTTTCGCCTCTTTTCACAATTTCATCCTGATTACATGCAAAAACCCGTGCTTTTTAATATTTTCCTGGAACCAGATTGCATGAACAATATATTCCCGGGTATTAACATCCTTTTAGACATAGGTTTTTATTTATTTTACTTTTTCTGGTGCGTCCCGTGAATGTGCTGGAAAGTTGGCGATAAACGGAAAACTCGTAGGAAAACGCCAAATTGTGCCTTCTCATCCGAATCGGGAAAGCAACCTCCCTGGGGAGTAAAGCGGTCGTTCGCATGCAAAACTGGTGTGTAGAATATAAAAACGAACGTGTATTTGTAGTGCATAGAGGTTTGGGCAGACTCGAAAATCATTGCTAACGAAACTGTACTCAACACCACCAGCATCGGCTTATCTGGTTCTACGGAGAGCAGAATTTGGTAAGGCTAGATGAGGGAATATGTACCCGTAATGCAAAAAAGCACTCATTTCGAGAAGACCATTACACGGTGAAAAATATATTACCATTCTCTATTTTCATTAACGACATAGAAAAAAATCATAAAGAAAGATCATAACGTGTTTGAAACAAAGGAAAAACCTGCAAATACAGCTATTGAATTACAGCATTTGATTAGTTGAAGAGAACGAACAACTTGCCTGAATGTTTTATACAGGAAGATTAACCTCCTGACTGACCAGATCTCAATCTAATGAATTATTTCAACTTACCATATATGCTATTGATGAAAACCAAACAAAAGATCTCAACTTTGACCCAGTTCAATACCGCATTCCATCGAATTTGAAAAAAAACGATTAGAAGACGTGCAAGTCGAATGATTCGGGTTTCAAACACATTTCAACCAGACAAAAAATTTGGTGATGATATTATTCGAAAACTTGTGCTGTAACTGAACTCTTAAATTATAGCTTTAAGTTCGAAAAAACTACCAAGAAAATCTTACTTTAAATTTGTATAAGAATATATTGGACGTCGTTTAACAGTCCAGTGTCTATTTGGTTACCACAATATATCAATAAGATAAAAAATAAAAATAAAATGCAAAACCAAACTTTTTCAAGATCAGATCAGATTTTAAGAGGGATCTTCGGCGTTTCATAGAAACATACACCGTTCAGGTGTATATATTGAATGTCAAACTTATACAACAAATATAAAAAACAATTGCCGTTGTAATGGCAGTAGTATTGACCAAATTAAGTCACGAAGTGAAAGATGTGTTTCTTCCACTCTTTAATAAATTTATAGTTTGCACAATTCAGCTTAAAACATACCGGTTCAGTTTAGTTCATCAGTGCTTTTTGCCCCACTTTCCACTACTTTCCGTTTGGACGAAAACATATTTGCCATCGTGTACCATTTCACAATCCGGAGTTTATCGATGCCAGTTTGTGTTCGGGGTTGGTGTACGCCGGGAAGGTACCGGGGTATGTTCATAAATTGTAATAAGAGTTCCCATTTTTATTTAAATTTTTCCCTTTTCATCGAGCGCCCGAAACTACCTTGTTGAGAGCAGACATGGATGCTAAGGTTGTCTACCTCGTTTTTCTAGAAAATGTGGCCTGAAAAGAAATTAAAAATCCTCTCGGTAAGTTCCATATCTTTTCATGGGACGTCCAACGGTGTTGGTGATGGGTCGCTCATCCGCTCCAAATTATGCGTGATCTTTGGTCGTACAACGAATTCCCATTTGGTGAAGATTTTTGAATTAAATTTGAAACTCCCTTATCGCTCTGTGTTTCTTTATATTAATTTTATGCCAGTAATACTTCGTCCCGGTTTATGGTAGGGAACCTCGAAAAACACGCTTCGGGAATCCAAGAAATTTTCGAACGGTCCCGCTCACTTCCATTGGGGGAGGATAACAACCTTTCGTAAAGCAGCTCCGTAAACGAATCCTTCCGTTATCGGAGTATTTTCCAATGCTTCCATCAACGTTGCATTCACACGACGAGCTGCATTTTCCTCGGATACGACTTGCCTCTTCCTATTGTCATTTTTCTCACACTATGCCCTGGCTTGGAAATCATAAATCAACTTTAAATTTACGACACCATTGTCGGGGTTTGAGTTTGCATAATAAAGGGAGGTCCCATTAAACCAGTTGACGGTGGATAGATTTTTCCTTTCACTTCTCACCTCTACAATATGATGGATGGTGGATAAACTTTTCCTTTTTCCTCCAATATATTTTTTCTCGACTTCCGTGTGCAGGAAAGAGCTTGCATTTTACATTATCCTTGAGTGCTTCGTTCACTCCGGACGTTGGTGGTCAATTTTTCACTTCAATTGTCCGTTTGGTTTTGGTGAAGAGACAAATTATACAAAATAAGAGCAATCGTACGAAAACTAGTACTGGGTTTCCACGATTTCAATCAGATTCGCATCAAAGAGACGTTACGGAACCGTGCACATGCTCGGTGCATCGGTGCATGCATTGAGTTTTCCACATAATTTTCCTGGTGGTGATTTTTCATGGGATGCGCTTCCAACGTGCGGAGCGATAAATAAGCAAGCAGAACTCTGCTACGTGTGGAAAGGGCGTAGGTAATTGCACTGATCCAAACCAATTCAGGAGGAAATGCTCTAACAAGTTGCGTAGAAACGCATAGACCCTTTTTTGCTTCCTGATCATGGAAACAGCATTAAAAGCACATAACCGGTAGCGGTAAGTTGAAGAGAAAAACAGACGTCATAAATCATCATAACCGTTGATTGAAAAATACTTGCAACCAACCGAAAAATCTTCTTCCAAAAGGAGTTGGGTTTTGATTTGTTGCGGCCTGAATCGGAGTGATTAATATTTCGCCAAGTGATTCATTTGCGTAAGTACCTACATTCCGGCTTTGCCACATCATTAGTCTCGTGTCCCGCAGCGCTTTATGAAACTTGACAGTGCACCTGAGGGAGCATAATGTATATAATGGGAATCATATATTGGTGAGGAATGTAGTTATGTTACGATTGAACCGTCTGCAAATGAAATGTAAATGACAAAAAGGAAAAATAAAACTTTTCGACATGTCTAACCAAACAGAATAATTTGTCCTATTGTTCGGGGTGTTTATTATTTGTATCATGGATATCCCTTACACAAAATTTTAGATACACAAATTACATTACTTTATTTTTAGAAAGTAGTAAATGCAAATGTATTCATTTAAAAAAAAATGGCAGTTAAAAACTGTAAAACCAAAATTAAAAATATATAAAATGAAAATAAGGTAAACTAGCTTGACGCCCCGGCGTTGCTCGGTGACGAAGGGATTGAGTAAAGAATTGTGGTTTGAACTAATACTTGAGAGATATATTTGGATTTAATAGTTACAATAACGACATATTTAAAATGTTTGATATTTCATCATTTTCCCTGTGTTGTATAAACCTTAGGGATGTTGGATACACCTTGACATTTGTTTACATGCTTGTTTTGTTTGTGCTAGTAAAACTGAGTTTCAATTGTAAAATTTAGATGATTTTATCAAAAATAGTGATCAAACAAACCTTCAACAACATCTGTAGTACTTAAACTTAATGTGTGAAAAGTTTCAGAAGCGACGGTTCAGGATTGGTCGAGTTTTTAGTGTACACAGAACTCCATACATAAAAAAAAGCTAAAATATGTAGTAGATACGAACAACAGGGGTATATACTATATGATATTTAACTGGTTTTTACTATACAAGATTATACAAAAAATTTCATATATGCTATCGCAACCGGTATTCGTAATTCTTCTCGTTAAAGAAAAAGCAAAAGGGATACAAAGTGTACAGTTACGCTTTCTTCAAAACCTATCCACTAGCATAATCGTGTGGAAAAACTCGTTCAAAACATATTCGCACTTTGCATGAACAGCGCATTCCGTGTTTTATATTCCTGCCAAGAAACGAAAAACACGTAGCACAGAAGCCATCAGAACCACGAATAATAGTTTGTTGCCACTCGAGATAAACGGTTCAGGTCGGCTAAATCCTGGAACCCCAGGATGTTGGGAAATCGTTGGTCCGAAATGTGCAATTGGCGACGATGATGATGGCCAAGGCAATCGTCCAAGACGACACTTCCGCAATGAGCCCGCCCCAACCAATGCGTTGCGGAATGGAAAAGACATGAATCTACGATAAATTAAACATATAGACTAACGTCTTACAATCATTCTTGAGATTCGATCTGTTTGCCGGGTTGGACAGTCAGCCGGAATGTTGTTCTATTTATTCATGCCAGAACCGAGGCTACACAACAATATTTAAGACACTCCAAATATAAATGCTAGGCAAATAGCCATAATGAATCAGCAAAGATAGCAGCCAAATGTCCTGCCGAATGCGCCTAACATCCTTTTCCATCTATTTCCTCGGACCCGGTAAAATGGGTCAGGCCTCTTTGGACGACCGACGTGGCGTTGAAGAGCTAATGGGATTGAATGGGGATAACCTAGACTAAAATGGCACCAGTTCGGGTCCTTAGTATCGGACATCGTCGCAAATACGAAACTGGCACTGACACACCCTTAGTTCTTTGGTTCCTCAAAAAGGACGCGTCCCGAACAACGACAAACGTAGATAAACATATCCTTCCTCCACTCGACTGACCAACCGAACCTGAGAGATCACGACAAACTCACGAAAGCTGTTATTCACTTCCGGCCCGGTCTTTTGGTAGGAACGTGTTTCTAAATGTAGTACTGAAACCAGTCCGATGAACATTGATTTTGTAGTCGAAGAAAAAACTAATTGAACAGAAATGGAGTGTCCCCTGGATGTGCAATGGAACAATTATCGGATTATCGGTTTACAATGTACTATTATTGATCGGTTTACAATGTTCGAGCATAGCCTTTTCGAGGAAGGATAATCAAACCAGAAAAGCACGAACATGTTTGGTGGAGGGAAAGGTCAGTCCTGATTTTTAAATCTCCGTGTCCCGTTTGCAAAAAACCCGAATAAACAGTTCCCAAGCATGTATCGTAGAGAAATGGGGTGGTTTAGCTTTCATCATTTGATTGTGTTTGAAGTGCCGCTTTCGCCGTGGTGTTTTAATTCCGTTGGCCTAATAAATTACTCTTACGTCACCCAACTCTGGAGGGTACCAACCCTCACACAAACGCTCAGTGGGCAAATTAATTCTTCAATTTTTCCGCTCCGGACGCATTTGTTGTGGACATAAACAAGTTGTTGAAGAGATGTGGCATTCTCTTCTGTGTTATTTTTTTCGTCTATTCCATCTAAATGTTTTGTTCTTCAAGGGATGGCACTACTAAGGATTACTCTTCCTTACGTCCCGAGTTTGGTTAGGTTATGGAAAATCGAAAAGGAAAATGAAGTAGCAAGGTTAGTTTCCCTTGAGGTTTACAGATTTTCGATTGAGGGATTGTCCTATCATAAACATGGCGTAGAGTAGTTCATCAGTTTGTTTGAAAAACTTATTTGTGGTAGAGAAATGCAGGAAAAGTTATTAGTTGATAATTGTTGATAGCATTTTTATGTTACTATTTTAGGTTGGTTGTCAAATAGAAAATAAACCGAATATGGGAAGGGATAGGAGCTGGTGAACTAAAACTCGGTTCACCTTTAATTTAAAACTATTATTAAACGCTTTAAGATTAGTTATAATATCATCCAATAATTCTCGAAAAAACAATATAGAGAGGAAAACAAATCTGTAAAATATGAAACAATACATGTTCGTACTCATCTTCTATGAGTACTATCTTCTTCTCATGAATATTCATGTATGCATGCACAAAAATAATTAAACAAAGACCTTGTCCCTCTAGGGGATGTCAAACCACATAATAACAATAGTTTCCAACGCTGATTCTTGATAATATTTTTCCATCGCAAAGAATTACCACTTACATTGCTGCTGACAGATTTTCTACCTTTCAACATCGATGAACTAATGATCTTCGACTATAGGATTTCTGGTTGAAAATTTCTTGAGCGCTTTTCTCTCAAGGATTCTTGAATCATTTTCCTTTCGTATTTGAAATTGTTTCGAGAGTAGAAGCAAAAGGAAAAAGTGAAAGAACATCGTAATCACATTTGCATGGTGGTAGGTTGCCTGCCAGAACCAGTATTACTACTTATTATCGCCTTATCTTATCTCATCAGTGATGCGTTCAAGTGTGTTCAATAGGTGTGTAAGCAAAAAACAGAACTTCATTTACTTCATTGACTTGTTTTTTTCGCCCGACGAAGGAAAAGTTCTGGAAAAATTTACCATGCTTTTGTAGCCACATTAGAAAACCCGAAGCCGACAACATTTGACATACGTGTACGGTTCCCAGTAGTACGTTCAAATGATTCTAAGGAACTCTTAGGGGAGAGGTTCGCATCTGACACGAGAAGTTAGTCTCTTCACCAACGTTGATGTACAAGAAATTTTCATTTTCGCTTGCTACGAGATAAGAAAATCAAGGACCTGGCTGGTGAGAGTTGAGTGGCGATGGGAATGCACCTAAAAATGAACTCATTACTGTTAAAGATGGACATGGTAAGGGAACCAGTACAAATGGACTACGCTTTCCATCGAGGCAGTCGGGCAGAAAGTTTTCGGGGGAAATCTCCAAAATTGCTTTTTCCGGCGTAAAAACGGATACGATGAGAAGGACCAACTGCGGTAGGGGCGAAAGGTGGAAAGGTGTTAACCTGTACACTCCCTGTCTGACCCGAACCTTTTCATTCTTCTGCATGACAGTGACAGACATGTTGAGCAGTGGGTCAAAGGAAAGGGCGGTCTGGCTTCCGGAAACGCAGAGCGCGGCATGTTGATGTTGATGATGGTGGTTCGCAATGTGGTTGTGGTTGCGTGTTGATGTGCTGTTCGGGTGTCTCATTTTGTTAGCCCATCAACCGCTGTTGGTACGGAATCGGAATTGCAACTCGTGCAACTACACACATCCTTCCCCTCGCCACCTCTCTCATCTTTTACCCTAGCCTTACAGCAAGGTGCCACTGATTGTGTTGGGTTCGCTCGGTTCGTTAGTTTGCCGTGTAGTTTTCCCGGTGACTAGCGTTGGCATTCGGCACGAAATGATGTTGCACTTGGCGGGTGCTTCCGGGAGTTTCTCGATGGGCAGTTAATTCCACCCTGTACTCAAGCCTCTCTGCTACATCCGAGGGCTTGGATATTGTTTTTACGGTTGTGTTTTGATTCGTCAAAGCAAACACATGCTTCATTATACCATCACGTGGCGAATTTGTCACGTTCAATACCCATACACGGGGTTGTGCTTATTTTCCATGCTTTTTCATCTTTCCACTGCAAAACAGAAATGAATAATTTATGAACTATGTTGCTAAAAACTGTGATGAACCTACAGGGGGTTGTTTTCGAAAACGAAACATTCAAATATGCCCTAGAGAGGTGTACACCGTTCATAATGGTGTTGACTAAATCGTAAATATTAAGTCATATAAAATATGTACAAATCAAGGTTTAGTTCGTATACTAATTCAAATTTACATATATTATTGATACTTGTTCCACTCGAAAACATTGGTGGTTTGAGATGCTAAACCCGTTTTGAATAAGAAATTTTGTTTGCTGTTTGCAATAAATGTGTTGCAAATTGTACTACTCATATGAACACTCGTCACATGTTCAACTAGATATCACGAATTAGCTTAAACAAATTGAGAAAAGATTTTGAAATTTGATGTATTTGTATATTTTTGAATGGATATTGCTTAAGCATGTTACTTAGGTTATTCTTTGTACACTTAATACACTTTATGCACACTTATGCACTACGTGCATAACATTTTGATAATCGTTTTAATGGAAGCCACCTTTGCGAAACTGACAGCACATAAACATAGAACTCATAATCTATTGGATGTCTGAGATGCATTAAGATATAGAAAGCAACAAAATAGCAAATTCGTAGAACATAACGCGTAGCTTGTTCGTGACTTTCTAAGTTGAATTGAATTGTGGTATGTAAATGGTATGATGATTTTGCAGTGTTTTCGTTCACGGTCGCAAAATAATCGAAAATAGTTTTGATGTACGACAGAAAAGAAAAACTCAAAACGACCATCTTTCATCATTTAACACATTAAAATGTTAGAAGACAAAACGCATCAAGTTAGGAGAAAAACCAAAACTACAGGATTTCCATTACATGGTTTAAATATACCAAATGATGAATGATCAGTTAGCATTGGACAGGGACCAAGAAAACTCACTCAGGCAAGGCAACATCATGCATGCAGCAACGGAGTAATAATCTTCAGAAAAGCTGAAGTATAATGGCACGCACGACGACACGGAGGGGTAACGGCTGTAAATTGAATTGAAAGATTCGAAGTCACCCAAACATCGGAAGTAATAAACAAGTTAGAGTAAGTGGATCTAATGGTAGATGGACCTGTGCTCGGTGGTGTTGATTATGGATATTAAGGCTTCGCAAAAAAGGGAAGAAGAATGGCGACAGCGATAATTATATGCATCGAAGCCGGATGATGAAGGTGGTGATGACAAAACCCTCACCAGGAGGGTTGAAAAGAGGGGGTTTAATGGGAAGAAAGAGGATTATACCAGTGACAATTATTGCATCCTCCCGCTTCGCTATAGGGAAAACGCGAAATGGATGAGGAAAACGATCCTTAACTAGAAAATCCCCAACAAAAAGGGCGACATGAAATGAAAAATTCAAAACCGGGGAATATGATTCATCCAAACCTGACAGAATTCACTTTCGGGTGCATTTCAATTCATTATTCGTGGGGCGCTACTAAAACCATCCAATGAATGTGAAAAACGGAATATTTTACTTCCGAAAGCCTTCCCATTGACAGAATTTAGCTAAAAGATTGTTTGCGCTTACTCTCGGTGTGATGCGACAATGATTATGCTAACGATGACATAAGCGGAGACCATCCCCAACCGTCCTTGCGCTCCTTACATTCCTCGCCTAGCGGATGTCACCGACGCCATGCTTTTCAGTCGGAAAATGCATCTTTGCACAGGAAGCGGAACCCTTTCAGAAGGTTTTCCCTGGGATACTCTTCCAGCACAACATTGTTTCTCACAATTACGTTGACGAGCCTGAGATGACGCGGAAACACCCACGAGCTTTTCCCAACCGACCGGGGAAGATTTTTGCATAATTTTAGTTAACCAGAGAGGACCATTTTGAGGGGCGCGATGTAAGGATCCAGGAGCACCGCTGGGGCAAGGTTGAATTTTCATTGTTTTTCCAAACGCACAGGAGCGTTCGTTGATGCAGGGCACGTTCCAGAACCGTTTGATGTTGAGCACACTGACAGGCGTCCCTCACCACCAGTAAGGCTTATTATATCCCACGTCGAATTGCGCGATTCTCGCGCCAAAATGGTTTAAGTGAAAACAACCCGTAATAAAATGAAATAGGGACACCAATTAGCTCACGGAAATAATTGTTACCGCTACTACTAGTGAAAACTACTTTAGAAAATTGGCTACAAAAAGATTACACTGATACTTGTATGTGTTTGAATGAGCTCATATTTCTTTTTATCATTGTCATGTTGGACCAGGCACGCCAATGCTACACACATTTCCGAATGCAGACGTGCTCCTAAGTGCAATTTTCGAAAGTGTACTGAACAACCCAATAACGATGAGCCTCCCACTTGAAGATTTCCCTAACTAAACTTGTGCAAGTGCATCGGAGGGGAAACAGAATCAAACATAAGCGGGCACTTTCCGGATCCACGGAACGGGTGTTCATAATTCGATGGCGATGGGTGTAAAGTGTGCTTGACCAGAGTAATTAATCCACATCCATTTACGAGCATGTACAGGCATTCGAAAGAAGAAGTGCTCGAGCAGATGCGATGTTGAATGCTTTATGAGAATAACTTGCAGACGAACTTTGGAGTATCCGTGGGAACATAAATGTGGTTCATGAACACGTCCGACGAGGGCAGGCAGGCATCGTGTCGCCTTATGCTCGGGGCGAACAATTTTCTGATTCAGATTTATGCAACGACACACCACGTCGTTGGTGGTTTTGTCGCTACATTTTTGCCTACTAAAATTTTGCAAAAATATTTATCATCATTACCATTTCCTTCAACGATTCGTTCAAACATTTTCTCACTACCACATTCTAGCATAATATTTACAGACCTGGTTATTTAATCAATTCTTTACAACCAACCTTGTTGCTTGCTTGTCGTGGACCGTTTTCCCCGCGCACGAAGTATTAGTAAGTTTGGAGCCATTTTCCACCTGGATGCTGCTCACCGAGCTGTTGTGGGTTTGTTGCCGTTTGTGTCCAAACAAGACTCAACACGAAAAACTTTGTCTCATTTAAGCGTGCCACCACCCAGAAAGTGCAATAAAATGTCTCCCCTTTCTCTGACCGAGCCAACTTGGTTGAAACAATCTGATAGGAAACAACCGATAGTTGTGCTCGTAGCTGTTTTCCCCGAGCACCTCCAGAAAAGAAAAGCATGCGAAGGCATAGAACGTGCTTTCACATTTAATTATTTATTTATGAACTTTGTTTTGCATAAATTTGTGGCCTTCCCCGATCCTTCTTCTCCATTCTGAGCTCATGTAGAGCTCAGTGGTTGGTCGTTTTCGCAAAAGTGCTCAGAAAATGTACGGTTCTGCTTGAGAATGAGGGAACATTGAGGTTTTATAATCTTGTACAACCGGTGCCTTTTTATATCGGAGTCAAATCCAGTCTTTCCAGGGGATAAGCAACCAGAGCTTTGGGGAAAAAAATTACACGCAAAACGTTGTGGAAAAATTACACCCAAACGTAGTTTTGAACAAGATTAGCCTCATGTTTCCGTTTAGTTAATGATTTTCGAACAAAACTCAATATTTGCTTTTGAATAATTTTAGTTGTAATAATACTTACAATCGGTCATTTTCATTGAAGGAGTCAGCATGAATGTGGAGTTTTCATTGATTTACCAACGTATCATGCTGATTATTTCTTATATAATCATTTTTGTGTGTCCTAAACGTTAAATTTTTAAAGTGTTTCAAAAATTGGTATGATTGGAATTTTAAGAAATTGAACAATCATTATTTGTGGTTTATATTATTTTATTGCGATCCTACAGACAGATAGTATAAACAGAAAACACAAACAGTGATGAATATCAAGGTGTATAAATTAGAAGGCGAAGTTAACAAAATGATAAGCCACAAGTGACATTCTATGGATGAGCACAAACACAATCAGTTACCACACAGAAAAAAGGATATATGGACTTAGCAGCCGGTCCTTTAACATTGATAGAGGTCTATGTCACCAGATTAGCTTGCGAACGCCCAGGAAGCTGGATTCAATAGCCCTACTGGTGTAAATCCTCGACGAAGAAGAAGAAGAAGTGGTTTATTTATAGTAAAAATAATGTTATCGTTAGTTCTTCGAAATGGACGAACTTTTTTTTCTGTACCGAGAAATTACACTAGGTTCAATATTAGAACAGCGAAAAGGAAGCATATCGAAAAGTTAACGATGGATTTCAGTTTGAGATGGTACAACTTTATCTATGTTAATCTATTGATCCAGTTTTTATATTGAAAAAATAAAAACAGCCTTATGATGAAACACAGTTTTGAAAAAAGAAATAGTAACTAATAATAAAAAATATTTTTTCCTTGCTTGGAACAAACAGTACATTGAATACTGATATGCTTAGATTCAAATTTGAGCATAGTATTAATTTTCAATATTTCTTTTACAATACAATAAAGTAAGAAAGTAAAAATTTAAAGTAAAATATAAAGTAAAAATACAGTTTATTATACTGTATGGTTAAAACCTTATGAAAAAGAAACAAATCAAAAATATTCAAAATTTTCAAAAAACAGGATGGTTCAGTCGGAATTTAAAGAAGGATTGAACACTGGAAGGAATATGATTTGATTTGTTTCTGGTTAAATCTATTTATTTCTCGCTTATTTTGCATTTATTTTTCTTTAACTGAAAACGACAGTAACGAATCTGTAATTTTCCGTCAAGTACGATTTCAAAAAGTATTAAAGCTCGTTTGTCTGCGTCATAAAGCTGACTTAATAATTTACCAACCTCGTCTATCGTGGATAAGGGGATTAGATGTAACGTGTGTTTAATGTAGGTAGAAAAGGATAAATTGGAGAAAAAGGGTTAGGTACTAAACTTCTTGCTGCTCTTGCTCCAAATCTTGCTTTGAAACACCATCGCAAATTTGCTAAAACCATCGTATATTTCCGTTACTCACTTGTAGTGTTTGTTGCAGCAGCAGGATCCTCTAAGCAACGACATAGCGTTAGGTGCTCGTAAAGGACACGTTTTTCGCGATGAGAGGGTCGCTCCAGAGGGATCGTTTTTCCGCTCGAGGCGTTTCGATATCGATCTCGGAACAATAATTTAATTGGTATCAATGAACAGAACCGTGGTTTCGATTCGATTCCGGTATATGTCGCGAGGAGGATTGCCTGGATTTGCATTCCCGTGGCAGTTCCCGTTTCCTCCCCGATTTACCTGCAGGGGATCGCTGCTCGATGCAGCAGGCTAGCTTTTTTGGTCTAGTATAAGTCAAATCGAATCCAACCTCGACATCGATCAACGATGATGGTGGCGACTAGTGTTGGGTGAAGTGCGCACCACACCACCAACTGTGCGCACAGTATGTGTTTTGCGTACACTCAAACATTACGCTACATCAAAAGGAACCTTTCCCCCCCCCCCTCCTCTCCGCCATCCCCCCCCCCCTCCTCACACAACCATGTTGGGTGAGTTTTTCATTAATAAAGAAAAAAGACAATATATTTTGATAAACTTTTACTTTTTATAATTTTATAAGAAAGCCAACAAAATTTCCTTTTCAACAATGTATAACAAGAGTGAGAAAACATTTCATAAATAATCTGAATAAAATAGGCAAAATGATGCAACTATTTGTAAGAAAACTTGATTTTTCACACTTTGCGCAACTTTCACAGGCGATAGCAATTGTGCTTTAAAATTAGTAATAATCTGGAAATTTCTTGTTAAACTATTCTTTTTTCATATATAAGAAAGTATTTGAAAATTGGTTTCATGAAATGTCTAACCAAAAAACCGGACTCCGAACCTCTGTGCGACGTCGACTTCGGCTGCAGACTTTTGCCGATGGTGCCTTCCCCTACTGATGCACTATTTGCATATTTAAATGCTGGTCACCCTCCCGCCCGTCAGAAAAACACCTCCATTTTATGCGTAAATCGCCATCTGTTTCGAAACGAACGCACATTTCTAGAGTTCTAAATCAGATAGATGGTGAAAAATAAAGGGAAACTACCCTTGCATTCCACAACCTTTCCGGCGGAACACCGGAAATGCCATTTGTCTCGAGGCAAAAAACAGGACACTAAATACCGTTCCACACAACACACACACACACAACGTCATCGAAGTCAACGGACATGAGTGGAGTAGCCGTTCAACATGTGTACGACTGCAGCGTTGAAATCGGGTGAAAATCACCCGATCCAACATGCCAACGACAATCGAAACGATTGACGTTCGTGTTCAAATCAGCTCCACTTCGTCATCTATGAACAGCATGAGTTGTGTGGGAATGCGGGGGAGAGGGTTTTCCCAAAAGAGATCCTAATCTACTAACTCGCTTAGAGGTGCACGATTTAGTCACTCCATTCCTCCCTGCGGACGATGACTGCAAAAATTGGCAATTATTTGACATATTGCGAGTGATCGACCAATTAGCGAAGCATTTTCAAACTCCAGAGTGTATGAGGTTTTTTTCTCCAATCACTTTTTCCCCCTCATCCGTGCCTGTTGAGCTATATTGAGCTATACAACAAGCAATCGATTCGACGGGTTGTGTGAGCCGTGTTTTTTACGTTTTTGATCCTTCGTCAAGCACCAGATGGAAGCCAATTGATTTGAAGAAGCGCATTCTAAATACACTTCATTGAATAATTTTATTGGAAGGAAACAATCCACATCCCAAAACTATCCTTTGAACAAAAATGTCGTAATACACATTGGTGCTCCACAAGAGTCTAATTTCTTTTATGTTTATTCAAAATAAAAATGTATTCAAGGATATCTACTAGTTTTTTTTTTTTTGAGGTTAGGTACCTGGCCCCCCGGTAACCGCTGGCTCCCCTACCGCCCCATGGAAGGTCCCATGCCGTCCATGTAACACCTTCTATATCTGTTTGTAGAAGGTCTATTGTGTCGGCAATTGCCTGGCGGTGGTAAGTGCTTTGTGGGATCAAAAATTTGATGTGAAACAATCTGACCCTCTTCCTGTTCGAGCATTGTTTCATGTTGGCACCAGGATGTGTCAGTTAAGCTAAATTCTGATCGCAACTGAAAATGGAATAGAAATAGTACAACATATTTACGGTTCTATTTCCGGCAACCCTAATTGGAAATTTAAAATCTCGACCATTCGATTTTAAAATATAGTTTCCTTCAAATCATGTAGTAACCTTGGGTCTTGCTTGAAAAACGTTATTCACATGCGGTAACCAACATTAGGACTTGTGCAAATTCAAAACTGAACGTGGACTACAGGCAATCTTGAGCTTTTTGAGCACCCAAAATGATTGATTTTATAACACAGTTTCCTTTTATTATGCACGTCTTGAGCAAAAAAGCAATCCTTTTCTTTCTCAATTACAAAAAAATATTGTTCGAAATTAAGCTACCTTGCAACATATTACAAACCTTGGTCATACCCTTGGTCATGCCAGTTGCTTGAAATGAACTCTGTTAAGTCTTTATTTTAATGTTCATTAAATCTTCCAACATTTTGTTTGAAAACTAAGCGACTGTTATGTATTCCAAGTCAGATCACAAAAAAGAAGAACTACACAAAACTGCCCTGTATCTTGTTTAGCACTCATGGCAAGTGTTAGAACTTACTTCAAAATCCACCCAACAAAAGTTTCAACAAGTCTATTTAGTCAAGTGTTTCCAGCAAACATTTTATTCAAACACTAAATTCTCTAACAAATCTTTAAGCTTTAGAAAAAAGAAAAATGATAAGTTCCACCAATTGAAACAATCTTTGTTCATTAGGTCGCTCCAGTTTTCCTTAGACGTCGTTCTGCCCGTCGGGGTTTGTTTAGCACTCTCCGTTCGTCCAGGTCAACAAGTCCCCCCGAAAACAAATCTTCTAACGTCAGCTTCGAGGCACATATGGCCTCGTGGAGCTGTGTTTAATTTTGGTTTACTCCTGTGCCTTGTATTCCTCGTCATGCTCTGTAGCATTGGTAGAGGCATTGGGCAAAGGCTCAAGAAAATAAATAAACCCTGTCCGGTGTGGCACCAAGGAAAGAAAAATAAAATTAAAGTTCCACTTAAAACCAAGTCATCTGCCATTGGATGACTTTCGGCAAGGAAAAACGTTCACCCGGTTTATAGAACATGGACGACGGAAAAGTGTTCCCTCAAGGAAGAGAGGGTTGGGGTTCTAAGGGCAATAGTTCTTGTGTGTCCCTCGGAAAACGGCTGACCCTTCGAGCATGCCGGTGTCATGGATCACGGAGTTTTATCTTCAAACTTCATCCGCACTTTAAAGCTGACGCTGCAACAGATGCATTCCACAAGAGTTTGAAGGATTCTCTTATTTAGGGTGATGCAATACTGGATCATGAAATGAAACGGGTTGAAAGAGTCATCCAAAGCACAAAAGCGTGTGGACACTGGAAAAGAAATCAAAACCGCTTGTAAAAAAAGCAACACGTTTTATTTTGCACTGGATGCCGATAAGATGCATAATTGCTTGAAGCGGACGAAGCTACATGTGAGTTTGTATCTACCATGCATTGACGTGACACTTTCACTCACAGGAATTTGTTTTTTTTTTTCAGTGGCTTTAGTTTAACGAATGAAGCGGTCCAAAGTTATGCAACCACGGCAAGTGGGCAACCACCAAGACACGGCAAAACCTCACTTCCCTAAACCGTATTAAACAAACTGTCTTTGCATCTAATGCACCTGCACTGTCAATTTGCTCACTATTTGCGGGAAACTATTTTGTGGGAAGCTATTCTGGTTGCAAAGCGAAGGCGAGCGTTGTGAATGCCACTGCAAGTCCCTCGGAGAACAAAGCTCGACCTGTGGAAGAAGTTTGAACATAGTATACGAAAACGGTTCGTCTAAGCATAAACGATGCACTGGGGGAAAACTGGTCCAATGTCGCAAGGTGGATGCACCTCGAAAAGGTGAGTGCATCACTTGGCGCCCAATGTGCGCAGTGGCCCGGTTTTGAACCAATATTTTTGCACAAATGTTTACGTTCCAAATGCGAGGATGGCATAAAATTAGTATCTTCTACATGCTGCGGTTTGGGAAGCATCTTTGCATAGAGGATGTTGATGTTGGTTAATTTTGATAAAAGCCTCCTTCTGGTCGTTCACCACTTCACTCTCCGTTTATGAATAGGAAGAGGCGAGTCTTGGATGAAAAAAGGGTTTTCATTTGCACGGCATCATTTTTACTCCTTTCTAACGACTGCAAAGTGCAGCTTTTCTTCCGTTGCATCCTGGAAGAACAGTCAACCTTATTTTGTAGAAGTGTGTGGAGATTCTCGCTGTTCGTTGTATGGTTTCCTTTTCAAACATGGAAAGTGTGCTCTTGGGAAGCACATTTAGGACATAAAAAACTAGACCGCTATTGTCAGCTGTAGCTTAAAATCTTAATAAAGGCATGAAATTCGTCGCTTAATGGATGCGCTAGTTCATACTCAGCTGAACTTTTAATGGATGTGTTAGTTCATAGCACTTCATTGTACAGAGTTGTAAAAATGACCCAGTCATAAAGCATGAAATTTTTCATGAATATTTTTTACTAAGCTAATATTTCACTCACTTTAACTCTCTAAATAATTTCTAATTTACACTTTGGATATCTCACTGAAAAAAACTTGACAAAAAAAACAAATAATACGTTTCCCAACTCCTGTAAAATTTGTTCTATCATTCTTCTTTTCAGCCTAAACCCGTTTATTTCCCACCGCATGATGTTTCAATATAATTGTTTATATCGACTTCTTAACATATGCTCTATATTGAAAACTTCTAATGTTTTCCTCTCGGTACAATAAACTTCCCGAAACTTAAAGAGGCCTCCTTCCCCGTTATCAAAGCACAGGAACGATCACATAGTGCGTGTTTCCGTTAAATGCCAGTTACTTATGCCTGAATGTCCCCTTTGTCATCCTTTTCGTACAGTTTAAAACATCCTCTGAACAAGTCATTCAGGACAACATTGCTTCTGTTTCAAGGGTCATCACGAAGGGGGAAAGATTCCATCATCATCATAATAATCACTGACATTGTGTGTGGGATCTAACATGTATTGGGTTAGTTAGAACCAATCAAAAAATGATCCCGCTTTAGTGGAATATGAAGAGAAAAATGGCTGCAAGAGCATGCAAACAGTTCCCAAGTAGCCATACTTCCCAAGGTGTATAAATATAGAATAATTCTAATAATAATAATCTAATTTATACACCTTGATACTTCCTACGTATGCTCACTTTTTCGCGTGATCTCGGATATGTTCGTGAATAATGCTCCATCGATAGAATGTTAATACGCAACAACCAAAATAATAAAATAACGCACACCAGCCACACAAGGTGAGGCTGGAAAATATGGATACGGATACAAAATGCACAACTCAGTGGTTCCCATGCTGACTTCAGCCGCAGCTGGCTTCATTCGATTTCCGTCCCACCCGTGTCAACGATGCCACTGGACAAACGACGGTGTGGAAAATCTAAAATGCTCCAGGTTTGGAAACGTTTTCCCCGTTTTCCAACATGACGTCCCTCCAACCAGAATGCATCTGGTATTTGTAGTGTATTGGTAGCATTGATAATGATTCGAACCATTGAAAGGAGGGGCCTCGAACCCCAGCTCGCCAGGATGAAGTGTGGGAATCGATTTTTATTGTCCGAGCCAACATTGCCAGCCGAAACTAAGGATCGAATATGACCATCAGCACTGTTCGTCGCCAAAACTGTTCGTCCTTTGTCGTTGTGTGGTGTGAGGTTTTTGATTTTTATGGGTTTTCCCTACAGTTTGCTTCCGTAGAAGTGTAATGAGGCAAATGTTTGCCAAACATGTGGTTTCCCTTCTGGAGCTTTCCAGTTTTTTTTATCATTTTTATTGCGCTAGCCTTTTTCGTGTCTGTTGTTCAAGGAGAGTTTTTCTGGTGAAAATAAAATGCATCCTTTTTTTATTTTTTTCTTGATTATTTTCAACGTGCTACTGTTAAACTCTGTACCGTAATATCTCCTACTTCCGTGGAATTTATGTGGATTTAAAAATTATGACAATTTCGTTTCGCAAACGCAACCGCAAACTCGCTTTCGGACCTTGAGGTCATTAGTAAATATTCTATACACCCCATACGTTAATATTGAGCTGAAGAGCAGTTGGTATTTTATCAAAACGTGCCGTAGTGATATTCCACAGTTGGACAGTAGTATTACCATCGCAATTCGTGTGGTGTTTATTTTTTATATCTGCTCTAAAACGTGTTAAAAGTTATAAACCGTAAAGATTTAGGGAGTTTTCATTACGAAAAAAGTGTTTCGCTTAAACAATATGAAAGAACTATGCTTTCATTGGATATTCAATTATTCATACTCAAATACACCAGAAACACATTGTCTGCACTTCTTCCTAATCTAATGCTTGGTCTACACGAAGCGCAAAGGAACCTTTGCAAATGGCGAAAATAGCTTTGCAAAAATTTGCGCATCTGGAATAGAGTGCCGGTGGATGGAATATAGTTGTTTGTGATGATGTACAGTGGTTGTTGATAAGACTTCGGTGTGCACCATACCTCTGTACTGTTTTTTTTACAGTAAAACAATCAAATCAACATTGAATGCGCTTACATCTGCATCGGCTCACGAATAGGAACGTCTACACGAAGCGAAAAAAAGTGACAGAGTTTTGCGCCTCGTGTAAACTAAGCATAACAATCAATAATGTTACCATCGTTACCAACATCTATTTATTCATCAATACATTAAAAAGACAAATATCAACCGCAAATATCAAACGACTTTCGGCGGAAACAGCAACAAAATTGACTCGAATGGAATCTCCCAATGCAGGGCCAAGCCTCATAAATGCTTCATTTTCTATTCTAAACAGCATCCGTCCGCTGCACCTGCTATGGCCGGGAAGTTTTCCGAACCTAAATTAAAACTCCCCACAGCGTTCCTAGATGCAAGTATCTGAAATCAACTGCAGATCCGTGCTGTATGTATCTCATTTTGACCAGTTGGCATGTGCGGCCTGAACGAAAATCTGAATCAGCAAATACGACCATTTCAACCCCCGGAGATTCACATCCCCGTATGCTGATAGAAAGCAGTGAGCGACTGTAATAGAGAACTGGAGTGGTTTCAAAGTTTAAAACGACGCAAAGCTCGAACGAACGACATTCGTTAGTGCGTAAAGGTTGAGTCGTTTGAGAACACACCGGACATCCAGTTTTTCGTGTTCGAATGTTCTCGGGGTAACGCTTGAGTTTCTGCACGCTTTCACATAGGTAACTTTTGTAAATGAAAAACATCAACTCCAATACATACATGTCACTACGGATGAGTGGACAATGTCAGAATCCAATACTATACTCACGAAGCTAGTGCCCTGGAAAACTCAACGGATTTCCGTTTCCGTTCAGTTCGATTTCCGTCCTTCGGTTAATGTTCCAGTTATTTGTTATTCGAGCAACATGTTTTTATAATTTGTTATGATCTTCCCGTTTTCAATCAATACCATACGAAGTGTGAAGCAAGCATTCGAAAAATCGCATCCAACATTGAAACAGAGATATTTCCCAAGATAAATTCTCCAGATTAGTAATAAAACAATGTTCTAAATGCCCTACACTGTTCATTTGTGTTGGTTTTGCACCACACAAACAATTAAACTCATGTAACATGTATAGTTTTCTGCCACATAAGCTTTAATAGATTTGCGAAACCTAACGCTTTGGAGCGTAAAATTTATCCAGATGACTAGGTTTTTTAGGCCAGGTACCTGGCCCGTCAGCAGTTCCTGGCTCATCTACCGGTCCATTACAGGTTCCATGTCGTCCCCGTTACAGTTTCTAGGTCTTTCTGCAGAAGGTATATTGTGTTGACAATTGCCGAGCAGTTAGCAGGTTCAAATACAAATATGAATTGTGGGATCAAAACTAACGAAATAATCTGACCCTCTCCCTGTTCGACCAGTGCCTGGTCTTGGCGCACAGAATTTATCCCTTTAACTGAAGCCCCCATCGACATAAATGTAAAAGCACTGTGTTGTAACTACAACTTTCGGATTTCGAAGAAGTTCGAAGCAAATAATTATTTTAGACTTAGTCAACTGACTCGTCAAAATTAAGTTAATTCATCCGTTTTCCTGATCCTAACCCCCAGTCCCTTTCGGGTTTCCCTTTTTTATTCCGTCCCGGGCTCCGGTTCAAACATTTGAACTATATAGTTCTAAACTAATATTAGTCCCGAGTGAGCGTTCCCGTTCTCACTCCTCAATTCTCACGCTATCACGCATGCAGCCCTGTCGTTTTGACCCACTGTAATATCGCAAAATGTTACCAAAAAACTAAACGCGTCTATCAAACAGCTCGGTTAATAGGAAATTTTTCAAAGACAGATACTTGCACCGAGTTACAGCATATTGTAACAGTTTCTGTGCTCCACAGCGCATGCCCTGTGGTTGCACCACTTTTTATGCTTAGCTTACATGAACCGCAAAGCAACCTTTGCAAACGGTAAAATGTTGTTAGTGAGTCAGTCAACGGTCAAAATCTGCGCACATTTGTTTTTCGGCCAGCGTGTGAAAAAAAGGTTTACAAAAAAATGTTTTTTGCGTCTCGTGTAAACTAAGCATAACACTCCTACTACGCATGATAATCCGTAAATGCGATTTGCGATGTGAATTGCGCATTGTTTCGGCCAATTGTAAGAATCCTCTCAAACAGTATTAAAACAATTCAGAGATGTCAATTGCATTGCACCTCCTTCTCTCTCCATGCCATCCGTGCCGCATTCGCTGCAAATTCTGGGGTTCACTATTCCCCACGTATCAGTTTCTCCTTTCTTTCGTTTGTAATGGAGAATTCCTTCCGTGTGTGTGACGATTCGCGAAAGGCGCAGTATCGACTCAACTTTCGGCACACTCTGCCGCTTTCTATCCCGCACTTCCTGTGTTTCGCGGAAGGAACGACCCCCATCTCTTGCCTTGTTCGTTTCGCGGAAGGTTAAGCTACCTGTCCGAACAACAGTACTCTCGGATCGGTCGTCCGTATACTCTGCCGTGGATAGCGGTCCCCACTTCTCGCATTCTTCTTTTGTTTTCTTGTATTCGTAGATCCGCAAACACATGCATTGAGATTCGAGTACGAATCGATTGGCTGCGTTATAAGCTAATCCTGTGTGTGATTGTTCTCACTTCCTCTCACATAATCGCGAAGTGAACTCGGACATACCGTCCAATGCCGTTGGATTTCTCTCTCTATCTCTTTTCTCTCTTTCTGTCTTTCCCTCTGTCTGTCTTTCTCTCTCTCCCTCTGTCGCTCTCTCTCTCTCTCTCTCTCTCTCTCTCTCTCTCTCTCTCTCTCTCTCTCTCTCTCTCTCTCTCTCTCTCTCTCTCTCTCTCTCCCTCTCTCTCTCTCTCTCTCTCTCTCTCTCTCTCTCTCTCTCTCTCTCTCTCTCTCTCTCTCTCTCTCTCCCTCTCTCTCACCCTCTACATCTCACATTTCCCATTTCACATCTAACATCTACCACCTCCCACCTCCCACCACCCAACACCCAGCACCCACCACCCAGCACCCACCTACCACCGTCCACCTCAAACCTCCCACCACCCACCTCCCAAATCTCACCTTTCACCTCCCACCAACATACCACCCACTTCCCATCACAAACCACAAACCTCCTGCCACAAATCACCCATCTCCCATCTCCCATCTCCCATCGCATTCACACTACCTCTCTCTCTCATAATCTCTCTCCCTTTTTATTCATCTCTCTATCTCTTTCGCTCTCTTACTATATCTATCCCTATCCCTATGCCTCACCTTGTCATACTTTCCATTTTTGTCTCTCTTTTTCCCACTATGACTGCCTCTATCTTTACTGTATGTCTCTCTCTTTCTCTCTCACTTTCTCGTTCCACCATTCCCTATTTCTTTCTCTCACTCTTACACACACTTACAACTAAAAATTCCAACAATTGCGCACAGAAGGATCGGTTTTGTTTAGCAGGCCCAGTTGTCTGATTTTGAATTAGAAGCGACATCGAATCAGACATCGATCGAATAAGGGTTACTTTTCGCGCGCGTGTTTATTGGGCCATGGTCGACCCTCGGAAGGAAAATTATTATATAGGATATGTGTCGTCACTGATGTTCTAAAGACGGATAGGCATTAAAGCCGATACTAGTAAATCACTGTATGATGCATCACTCATTATTAAGTGTTCACTAGATCCGTCAAGAGCATAACACTTGTTTTTCAAAAGCGTATGTATAATACTCATCAGCCTTTATTGCTTTTGTTTAAAAGCTATGTAACAACCTCATGAAGTATAACATCTGTCTCTTTGTATTTGGAAACACTTCGACGTTTATTTCGCACGCAGAGAGCAGTAAACTATTTTCTTGGACATCCACAACTTTTGTTTTCCGTTTAGGTACTTATGTCAAATGATTTGTTCAACCAGATTTTAGAAACTCTTTGAAAAGTTAACGAACTGATAGACATGATGACATGATGGAGACGCCTAGTAGATGGTAAACTGTAAGCTTCATATATAAAGCATGTAAAAAAGTAAAG
This sequence comes from Anopheles ziemanni, assembly GCF_943734765.1. Taxonomy (NCBI): domain Eukaryota; kingdom Metazoa; phylum Arthropoda; class Insecta; order Diptera; family Culicidae; genus Anopheles; species Anopheles ziemanni. The sequence continues at coordinate 150 of NW_026690030.1, read as the reverse complement.
GTCGCGCTTGGACGCAGAAAAAGTTATCATGTTTTGTTGAAAAGGATACTGGACTAATAGTTGGTGTGCATCCGTGCATTCGCCCCATCGTTGATGCGAGTAAGATGAATAATACACAGACTTAAAGCACAGCCCTTCCGCAATATCTTC